>NW_027472952.1:0-142089 GCF_030347505.1 Rhynchophorus ferrugineus | reverse complement strand
TCGATAGTCCATATCTCGGAAACTATAAGAGATAATGCAATTTGGCAACCGGCAATGTAATTAGCATGCCGAATATTACTTGGAATGTGAATTGGAACGAAATCGCCAATAGAAAAGACCATTTTACAATTTGGGCCCAAGTTAGAAGCAGAGCCTAAGGTGTAAATTATCGATAGTCCATATCTCGGAAACTATAAGAGATAATGCAATTTGGCAACCGGCAAAGTAATTAGCATGCCGAATATTACTTGGAATGTGAATTGCAACTAAATCGCCAATAGATAAGACCATTTTACAATTTGGGCCCAAGTTAGAAGCAGAGCCTAAGGTGTAAATTATCGATAGTCCATATCTCGGAAACTATAAGAGATAATGCAATTTGGCAACCGGCAATGTAATTAGCATGCCGAATATTACTTGGAATGTGAATTGGAACGAAATCGCCAATAGATAAGACCATTTTACAATTTGGGCCCAAGTTAGAAGCAGAGCCTAAGGTGTAAATTATCGATAGTCCATATCTCGGAAACTATAAGAGATAATGCAATTTCGCAACCGGCAATGTAATTAGCATGCCGAATATCACTTGGAATGTGAATTGGGACGAAATCGCCAATAGATAAGACCATTTTACAATTTGGGCCCAAGTTAGAAGCAGAGCCTAAGGTGTAAATTATCGATAGTCCATATCTCGGAAACTATAAGAGATAATGCAATTTCGCAACCGGCAATGTAATTAGCATGCCGAATATCACTTGGAATGTGAATTGGGACGAAATCGCCAATAGATAAGACCATTTTACAATTTGGGCCCAAGTTAGAAGCAGAGCCTAAGGTGTAAATTATCGATAGTCCATATCTCGGAAACTATAAGAGATAATGCAATTTGGCAACCGGCAATGTAATTAGCATGCCGAATATTACTTGGAATGTGAATTGGAACGAAATCGCCAATAGATAAGACCATTTTACAATTTGGGCCCAAGTTAGAAGCAGAGCCTAAGGTGTAAATTATTGATAGTCCATATCTCGAAAACTATAAGAGATAATGCAATTTCGCAACCGGCAATGTAATTAGCATGCCGAATATCACTTGGAATGTGAATTGGGACGAAATCGCCAATAGATAAGACCATTTTACAATTTGGGCCCAAGTTAGAAGCAGAGCCTAAGGTGTAAATTATCGATAGTCCATATCTCGGAAACTATAAGAGATAATGCAATTTGGCAACCGGCAATGTAATTAGCATGCCGAATATTACTTGGAATGTGAATTGGAACGAAATCGCCAATAGATAAGACCATTTTACAATTTGGGCCCAAGTTAGAAGCAGAGCCTAAGGTGTAAATTATCGATAGTTCATATCTCGGAAACTATAAGAGATAATGCAATTTGGCAACCGGCAATGTAATTAGCATGCCGAATATTACTTGGAATGTGAATTGGAACGAAATCGCCAATAGATAAGACCATTTTACAATTTGGGCCCAAGTTAGAAGCAGAGCCTAAGGTGTAAATTATCGATAGTCCATATCTCGGAAACTATAAGAGATAATGCAATTTCGCAACCGGCAATGTAATTAGCATGCCGAATATTACTTGGAGTGTGAATTGGAACGAAATCGCCAATAGATAAGACCATTTTACAATTTGGGCCCAAGTTAGAAGCAGAGCCTAAGGTGTAAATTATCGATAGTCCATATCTCGGAAACTATAAGAGATAATGCAATTTGGCAACCGGCAATGTAATTAGCATGCCGAATATTACTTGGAATGTGAATTGGAACGAAATCGCCAATAGATAAGACCATTTTACAATTTGGGCCCAAGTTAGAAGCAGAGCCTAAGGTGTAAATTATCGATAGTCCATATCTCGGAAACTATAAGAGATAATGCAATTTGGCAACCGGCAATGTAATTAGCATGCCGAATATTACTTGGAATGTGAATTGCAACTAAATCGCCAATAGATAAGACCATTTTACAATTTGGGCCCAAGTTAGAAGCAGAGCCTAAGGTGTACATTATCGATAGTCCATATCTCGGAAACTATAAGAGATAATGCAATTTGGCAACCGGCAATGTAATTAGCATGCCGAATATTACTTGGAATGTGAATTGGAACGAAATCGCCAATAGATAAGACCATTTAACAATTTGGGCCCAAGTTAGAAGCTGAGCCTAAGGTGTAAATTATCGATAGTCCATATCTCGGAAACTATAAGAGATAATGCAATTTGGCAACCGGCAATGTAATTAGCATGCCGAATATTACTTGGAATGTGAATTGGAACGAAATCGCCAATAGATAAGACCATTTTACAATTTGGGCCCAAGTTAGAAGCAGAGCCTAAGGTGTAAATTATCGATAGTCCATATCTCGGAAACTATAAGAGATAATGCAATTTGGCAACCGGCAATGTAATTAGCATGCCGAATATTACTTGGAATGTGAATTGGAACGAAATCGCCAATAGATAAGACCATTTTACAATTTGGGCCCAAGTTAGAAGCAGAGCCTAAGGTGTAAATTATTGATAGTCCATATCTCGGAAACTATAAGAGATAATGCAATTTCGCAACCGGCAATGTAATTAGCATGCCGAATATCACTTGGAATGTGAATTGGGACGAAATCGCCAATAGATAAGACCATTTTACAATTTGGGCCCAAGTTAGAAGCAGAGCCTAAGGTGTAAATTATCGATAGTCCATATCTCGGAAACTATAAGAGATAATGCAATTTGGCAACCGGCAATGTAATTAGCATGCCGAATATTACTTGGAATGTGAATTGGAACGAAATCGCCAATAGATAAGACCATTTTACAATTTGGGCCCAAGTTAGAAGCAGAGCCTAAGGTGTAAATTATCGATAGTCCATATCTCGGAAACTATAAGAGATAATGCAATTTGGCAACCGGCAATGTAATTAGCATGCCGAATATTACTTGGAATGTGAATTGGAACGAAATCGCCAATAGATAAGACCATTTTACAATTTGGGCCCAAGTTAGAAGCAGAGCCTAAGGTGTAAATTATCGATAGTCCATATCTCGGAAACTATAAGAGATAATGCAATTTGGCAACCGGCAATGTAATTAGCATGCCGAATATTACTTGGAATGTGAATTGCAACTAAATCGCCAATAGATAAGACCATTTTACAATTTGGGCCCAAGTTAGAAGCAGAGCCTAAGGTGTAAATTATCGATAGTCCATATCTCGGAAACTATAAGAGATAATGCAATTTGGCAACCGGCAATGTAATTAGCATGCCGAATATTACTTGGAATGTGAATTGGAACGAAATCGCCAATAGATAAGACCATTTTACAATTTGGGCCCAAGTTAGAAGCTGAGCCTAAGGTGTAAATTATCGATAGTCCATATCTCGGAAACTATAAGAGATAATGCAATTTGGCAACCGGCAATGTAATTAGCATGCCGAATATTACTTGGAATGTGAATTGGAACGAAATCGCCAATAGATAAGACCATTTTACAATTTGGGCCCAAGTTAGAAGCAGAGCCTAAGGTGTAAATTATCGATAGTCCATATCTCGGAAACTATAAGAGATAATGCAATTTGGCAACCGGCAATGTAATTAGCATGCCGAATATTACTTGGAATGTGAATTGGAACGAAATCGCCAATAGATAAGACCATTTTACAATTTGGGCCCAAGTTAGAAGCAGAGCCTAAGGTGTAAATTATTGATAGTCCATATCTCGGAAACTATAAGAGATAATGCAATTTCGCAACCGGCAATGTAATTAGCATGCCGAATATCACTTGGAATGTGAATTGGGACGAAATCGCCAATAGATAAGACCATTTTACAATTTGGGCCCAAGTTAGAAGCAGAGCCTAAGGTGTAAATTATTGATAGTCCATATCTCGGAAACTATAAGAGATAATGCAATTTCGCAACCGGCAATGTAATTAGCATGCCGAATATCACTTGGAATGTGAATTGGGACGAAATCGCCAATAGATAAGACCATTTTACAATTTGGGCCCAAGTTAGAAGCAGAGCCTAAGGTGTAAATTATCGATAGTCCATATCTCGGAAACTATAAGAGATAATGCAATTTCGCAACCGGCAATGTAATTAGCATGCCGAATATTACTTGGAGTGTGAATTGGAACGAAATCGCCAATAGATAAGACCATTTTACAATTTGGGCCCAATTTAGAAGCAGAGCCTAAGGTGTAAATTATCGATAGTCCATATCTCGGAAACTATAAGAGATAATGCAATTTGGCAACGGGCAATGTAATTAGCATGCCGAATATTACTTGGAGTGTGAATTGGAACGAAATCGCCAATAGATAAGACCATTTTACAATTTGGGCCCAAGTTAGAAGCAGAGCCTAAGGTGTAAATTATCGATAGTCCATATCTCGGAAACTATAAGAGATAATGCAATTTGGCAACGGGCAATGTAATTAGCATGCCGAATATTACTTGGAATGTGAATTGGAACGAAATCGCCAATAGATAAGACCATTTTACAATTTGGGCCCAAGTTAGAAGCAGAGCCTAAGGTGTAAATTATCGATAGTCCATATCTCGGAAACTATAAGAGATAATGCAATTTGGCAACCGGCAATGTAATTAGCATGCCGAATATTACTTGGAATGTGAATTGCAACTAAATCGCCAATAGATAAGACCATTTTACAATTTGGGCCCAAGTTAGAAGCAGAGCCTAAGGTGTAAATTATCGATAGTCCATATCTCGGAAACTATAAGAGATAATGCAATTTGGCAACCGGCAATGTAATTAGCATGCCGAATATTACTTGGAATGTGAATTGGAACGAAATCGCCAATAGATAAGACCATTTTACAATTTGGGCCCAAGTTAGAAGCAGAGCCTAAGGTGTAAATTATCGATAGTCCATATCTCGGAAACTATAAGAGATAATGCAATTTGGCAACCGGCAATGTAATTAGCATGCCGAATATTACTTGGAATGTGAATTGGAACGAAATCGCCAATAGAAAAGACCATTTTACAATTTGGCCCAAGTTAGAAGCAGAGCCTAAGGTGTAAATTATCGATAGTCCATATCTCGGAAACTATAAGAGATAATGCAATTTGGCAACCGGCAAAGTAATTAGCATGCCGAATATTACTTGGAATGTGAATTGCAACTAAATCGCCAATAGATAAGTCCATTTTACAATTTGGGCCCAAGTTAGAAGCAGAGCCTAAGGTGTAAATTATCGATAGTCCATATCTCGGAAACTATAAGAGATAATGCAATTTGGCAACCGGCAATGTAATTAGCATGCCGAATATTACTTGGAATGTGAATTGGAACGAAATCGCCAATAGATAAGATCATTTTACAATTTGGGCCCAAGTTAGAAGCAGAGCCTAAGGTGTAAATTATCGATAGTCCATATCTCTGAAACTATAAGAGATAATGCAATTTCGCAAACGGCAATGTAATTAGCATGCCAAATATTACTTGGAATGTGAATTGGGACGAAATCGCCAATAGAGAAGACCATTTTACAATTTGGGCCCAAGTTAGAAGCAGAGCCTAAGGTGTAAATTATCGATAGTCCATATCTCGGAAACTATAAGAGATAATGCAATTTGGCAACCGGCAATGTAATTAGCATGCCGAATATTACTTGGAATGTGAATTGGAACGAAATCGCCAATAGATAAGACCATTTTACAATTTGGGCCCAAGTTAGAAGCAGAGCCTAAGGTGTAAATTATCGATAGTCCATATCTCGGAAACTATAAGAGATAATTCAATTTGGCAACCGGCAATGTAATTAGCATGCCGAATATTACTTGGAATGTGAATTGGAACGAAATCGCCAATAGATAAGACCATTTTACAATTTGGGCCCAAGTTAGAAGCAGAGCCAAAGGTGTAAATTATCGATAGTCCATATCTCGGAAACTATAAGAGATAATGCAATTTGACAACCGGCAATGTAATTAGCATGCCGAATATTACTTGGAATGTGAATTGGAACGAAATCGCCAATAGATAAGACCATTTTACAATTTGGGCCCAAGTTAGAAGCAGAGCCTAAGGTGTAAATTATCGATAGTCCATATCTCGGAAACTATAAGAGATAATGCAATTTGGCCCAAGTTAGAAGCAGAGCCTAAGGTGTAAATTATCGATAGTCCATATCTCGGAAACTATAAGAGATAATGCAATTTGGCAACCGGCAATGTAATTAGCATGCCGAATTTACTTGGAATGTGAATTGGAACGAAATCGCCAATAGATAAGACCATTTTACAATTTGGGCCCAAGTTAGAAGCAGAGCCTAAGGTGTAAATTATCGATAGTCCATATCTCGGAAACTATAAGAGATAATGCAATTTGGCAACCGGCAATGTAATTAGCATGCCGAATATTACTTGGAATGTGAATTGGAACGAAATCGCCAATAGATAAGACCATTTTACAATTTGGGCCCAAGTTAGAAGCAGAGCCTATGGTGTAAATAATCGATAGTCCATATCTCGGAAACTATAAGAGATAATGCAATTTGGCAACCGGCAATGTAATTAGCATGCCGAATATTACTTGGAATGTGAATTGGAACGAAATCGCCAATAGATAAGACCATTTTACAATTTGGGCCCAAGTTAGAAGCAGAGCCTAAGGTGTAAATTATCGATAGTCCATATCTCGGAAACTATAAGAGATAATGCAATTTGGCAACCGGCAATGTAATTAGCATGCCGAATATGACTTGGAATGTGAATTGGAACGAAATCGCCAATAGATAAGACCATTTTACAATTTGGGCCCAAGTTAGAAGCAGAGCCTAAGGTGTAAATTATCGATAGTCCATATCTCGGAAACTATAAGAGATAATGCAATTTGGCAACCGGCAATGTAATTAGCATGCCGAATATTACTTGGAATGTGAATTGGAACGAAATCGCCAATAGATAAGACCATTTTACAATTTGGGCCCAAGTTAGAAGCAGAGCCTAAGGTGTAAATTATTGATAGTCCATATCTCGGAAACTATAAGAGATAATGCAATTTCGCAATCGGCAATGTAATTAGCATGACGAATATCACTTGGAATGTGAATTAGGACGAAATCGCCAATAGATAAGACCATTTTACAATTTGGGCCCAAGTTAGAAGCAGAGCCTAAGGTGTAAATTATCGATAGTCCATATCTCGGAAACTATAAGAGATAATGCAATTTGGCAACCGGCAATGTAATTAGCATGCCGAATATTACTTGGAATGTGAATTGGAACGAAATCGCCAATAGATAAGACCATTTTACAATTTGGGCCCAAGTTAGAAGCAGAGCCTAAGGTGTAAATTATCGATAGTCCATATCTCGGAAACTATAAGAGATAATGCAATTTGGCAACCGGCAATGTAATTAGCATGCCGAATATTACTTGGAATGTGAATTGGAACGAAATCGCCAATAGATAAGACCATTTTACAATTTGGGCCCAAGTTAAAAGCAGAGCCTAAGGTGTAAATTATTGATAGTCCATATCTCGGAAACTATAAGAGATAATGCAATTTCGCAACCGGCAATGTAATTAGCATGCCGAATATCACTTGGAATGTGAATTGGGACGAAATCGCCAATAGATAAGACCATTTTACAATTTGGGCCCAAGTTAGAAGCAGAGCCTAAGGTGTAAATTATCGATAGTCCATATCTCGGAAACTATAAGAGATAATGCAATTTGGCAACCGGCAATGTAATTAGCATGCCGAATATTACTTGGAATGTGAATTGGAACGAAATCGCCAATAGATAAGACCATTTTACAATTTGGGCCCAAGTTAGAAGCAGAGCCTAAGGTGTAAATTATCGATAGTTCATATCTCGGAAACTATAAGAGATAATGCAATTTGGCAACCGGCAATGTAATTAGCATGCCGAATATTACTTGGAATGTGAATTGGAACGAAATCGCCAATAGATAAGACCATTTTACAATTTGGGCCCAAGTTAGAAGCAGAGCCTAAGGTGTAAATTATCGATAGTCCATATCTCGGAAACTATAAGAGATAATGCAATTTCGCAACCGGCAATGTAATTAGCATGCCGAATATTACTTGGAGTGTGAATTGGAACGAAATCGCCAATAGATAAGACCATTTTACAATTTGGGCCCAAGTTAGAAGCAGAGCCTAAGGTGTAAATTATCGATAGTCCATATCTCGGAAACTATAAGAGATAATGCAATTTGGCAACCGGCAATGTAATTAGCATGCCGAATATTACTTGGAATGTGAATTGGAACGAAATCGCCAATAGATAAGACCATTTTACAATTTGGGCCCAATTTAGAAGCAGAGCCTAAGGTGTAAATTATCGATAGTCCATATCTCGGAAACTATAAGAGATAATGCAATTTGGCAACCGGCAATGTAATTAGCATGCCGAATATTACTAGGAATGTGAATTGCAACTAAATCGCCAATAGATAAGACCATTTTACAATTTGGGCCCAAGTTAGAAGCAGAGCCTAAGGTGTAAATTATCGATAGTCCATATCTCGGAAACTATAAGAGATAATGCAATTTGGCAACCGGCAATGTAATTAGCATGCCGAATATTACTTGGAATGTGAATTGGAACGAAATCGCCAATAGATAAGACCATTTTACAATTTGGGCCCAAGTTAGAAGCTGAGCCTAAGGTGTAAATTATCGATAGTCCATATCTCGGAAACTATAAGAGATAATGCAATTTGGCAACCGGCAATGTAATTAGCATGCCGAATATTACTTGGAATGTGAATTGGAACGAAATCGCCAATAGATAAGACCATTTTACCATTTGGGCCCAAGTTAGAAGCAGAGCCTAAGGTGTAAATTATCGATAGTCCATATCTCGGAAACTATAAGAGATAATGCAATTTGGCAACCGGCAATGTAATTAGCATGCCGAATATTACTTGGAATGTGAATTGGAACGAAATCGCCAATAGATAAGACCATTTTACAATTTGGGCCCAAGTTAGAAGCAGAGCCTAAGGTGTAAATTATTGATAGTCCATATCTCGGAAACTATAAGAGATAATGCAATTTCGCAACCGGCAATGTAATTAGCATGCCGAATATCACTTGGAATGTGAATTGGGACGAAATCGCCAATAGATAAGACCATTTTACAATTTGGGCCCAAGTTAGAAGCAGAGCCTAAGGTGTAAATTATCGATAGTCCATATCTCGGAAACTATAAGAGATAATGCAATTTGGCAACCGGCAATGTAATTAGCATGCCGAATATTACTTGGAATGTGAATTGGAACGAAATCGCCAATAGATAAGACCATTTTACAATTTGGGCCCAAGTTAGAAGCAGAGCCTAAGGTGTAAATTATCGATAGTCCATATCTCGGAAACTATAAGAGATAATGCAATTTGGCAACCGGCAATGTAATTAGCATGCCGAATATTACTTGGAATGTGAATTGGAACGAAATCGCCAATAGATAAGACCATTTTACAATTTGGGCCCAATTTAGAAGCAGAGCCTAAGGTGTAAATTATCGATAGTCCATATCTCGGAAACTATAAGAGATAATGCAATTTGGCAACCGGCAATGTAATTAGCATGCCGAATATTACTAGGAATGTGAATTGCAACTAAATCGCCAATAGATAAGACCATTTTACAATTTGGGCCCAAGTTAGAAGCAGAGCCTAAGGTGTAAATTATCGATAGTCCATATCTCGGAAACTATAAGAGATAATGCAATTTGGCAACCGGCAATGTAATTAGCATGCCGAATATTACTTGGAATGTGAATTGGAACGAAATCGCCAATAGATAAGACCATTTTACAATTTGGGCCCAAGTTAGAAGCTGAGCCTAAGGTGTAAATTATCGATAGTCCATATCTCGGAAACTATAAGAGATAATGCAATTTGGCAACCGGCAATGTAATTAGCATGCCGAATATTACTTGGAATGTGAATTGGAACGAAATCGCCAATAGATAAGACCATTTTACCATTTGGGCCCAAGTTAGAAGCATAGCCTAAGGTGTAAATTATCGATAGTCCATATCTCGGAAACTATAAGAGATAATGCAATTTGGCAACCGGCAATGTAATTAGCATGCCGAATATTACTTGGAATGTGAATTGGAACGAAATCGCCAATAGATAAGACCATTTTACAATTTGGGCCCAAGTTAGAAGCAGAGCCTAAGGTGTAAATTATTGATAGTCCATATCTCGGAAACTATAAGAGATAATGCAATTTCGCAACCGGCAATGTAATTAGCATGCCGAATATCACTTGGAATGTGAATTGGGACGAAATCGCCAATAGATAAGACCATTTTACAATTTGGGCCCAAGTTAGAAGCAGAGCCTAAGGTGTAAATTATCGATAGTCCATATCTCGGAAACTATAAGAGATAATGCAATTTGGCAACCGGCAATGTAATTAGCATGCCGAATATTACTTGGAATGTGAATTGGAACGAAATCGCCAATAGATAAGACCATTTTACAATTTGGGCCCAAGTTAGAAGCAGAGCCTAAGGTGTAAATTATCGATAGTCCATATCTCGGAAACTATAAGAGATAATGCAATTTGGCAACCGGCAATGTAATTAGCATGCCGAATATTACTTGGAATGTGAATTGGAACGAAATCGCCAATAGATAAGACCATTTTACAATTTGGGCCCAAGTTAGAAGCAGAGCCTAAGGTGTAAATTATCGATAGTCCATATCTCGGAAACTATAAGAGATAATGCAATTTGGCAACCGGCAATGTAATTAGCATGCCGAATATTACTTGGAATGTGAATTGGAACGAAATCGCCAATAGAAAAGACCATTTTACAATTTGGGCCCAAGTTAGAAGCAGAGCCTAAGGTGTAAATTATCGATAGTCCATATCTCGGAAACTATAAGAGATAATGCAATTTGGCAACCGGCAAAGTAATTAGCATGCCGAATATTACTTGGAATGTGAATTGCAACTAAATCGCCAATAGATAAGACCATTTTACAATTTGGGCCCAAGTTAGAAGCAGAGCCTAAGGTGTAAATTATCGATAGTCCATATCTCGGAAACTATAAGAGATAATGCAATTTGGCAACCGGCAATGTAATTAGCATGCCGAATATTACTTGGAATGTGAATTGGAACGAAATCGCCAATAGATAAGACCATTTTACAATTTGGGCCCAAGTTAGAAGCAGAGCCTAAGGTGTAAATTATCGATAGTCCATATCTCGGAAACTATAAGAGATAATGCAATTTCGCAACCGGCAATGTAATTAGCATGCCGAATATCACTTGGAATGTGAATTGGGACGAAATCGCCAATAGATAAGACCATTTTGCAATTTGGGCCCAAGTTAGAAGCAGAGCCTAAGGTGTAAATTATCGATAGTCCATATCTCGGAAACTATAAGAGATAATGCAATTTCGCAACCGGCAATGTAATTAGCATGCCGAATATCACTTGGAATGTGAATTGGGACGAAATCGCCAATAGATAAGACCATTTTACAATTTGGGCCCAAGTTAGAAGCAGAGCCTAAGGTGTAAATTATCGATAGTCCATATCTCGGAAACTATAAGAGATAATGCAATTTGGCAACCGGCAATGTAATTAGCATGCCGAATATTACTTGGAATGTGAATTGGAACGAAATCGCCAATAGAAAAGACCATTTTACAATTTGGGCCCAAGTTAGAAGCAGAGCCTAAGGTGTAAATTATCGATAGTCCATATCTCGGAAACTATAAGAGATAATGCAATTTGGCAACCGGCAAAGTAATTAGCATGCCGAATATTACTTGGAATGTGAATTGCAACTAAATCGCCAATAGATAAGACCATTTTACAATTTGGGCCCAAGTTAGAAGCAGAGCCTAAGGTGTAAATTATCGATAGTCCATATCTCGGAAACTATAAGAGATAATGCAATTTGGCAACCGGCAATGTAATTAGCATGCCGAATATTACTTGGAATGTGAATTGGAACGAAATCGCCAATAGATAAGACCATTTTACAATTTGGGCCCAAGTTAGAAGCAGAGCCTAAGGTGTAAATTATCGATAGTCCATATCTCGGAAACTATAAGAGATAATACAATTTCGCAACCGGCAATGTAATTAGCATGCCGAATATCACTTGGAATGTGAATTGGGACGAAATCGCCAATAGATAAGACCATTTTACAATTTGGGCCCAAGCTAGTGCAGAGCCTAAGGTGTAAATTATCGATAGTCCATATCTCGGAAACTATAAGAGATAATGCAATTTCGCAACCGGCAATGTAATTAGCATGCCGAATATCACTTGGAATGTGAATTGGGACGAAATCGCCAATAGATAAGACCATTTTACAATTTGGGCCCAAGTTAGAAGCAGAGCCTAAGGTGTAAATTATCGATAGTCCATATCTCGGAAACTATAAGAGATAATGCAATTTGGCAACCGGCAATGTAATTAGCATGCCGAATATTACTTGGAATGTGAATTGGAACGAAATCGCCAATAGATAAGACCATTTTACAATTTGGGCCCAAGTTAGAAGCAGAGCCTAAGGTGTAAATTATTGATAGTCCATATCTCGGAAACTATAAGAGATAATGCAATTTCGCAACCGGCAATGTAATTAGCATGCCGAATATCACTTGGAATGTGAATTGGGACGAAATCGCCAATAGATAAGACCATTTTACAATTTGGGCCCAAGTTAGAAGCAGAGCCTAAGGTGTAAATTATCGATAGTCCATATCTCGGAAACTATAAGAGATAATGCAATTTGGCAACCGGCAATGTAATTAGCATGCCGAATATTACTTGGAATGTGAATTGGAACGAAATCGCCAATAGATAAGACCATTTTACAATTTGGGCCCAAGTTAGAAGCAGAGCCTAAGGTGTAAATTATCGATAGTTCATATCTCGGAAACTATAAGAGATAATGCAATTTGGCAACCGGCAATGTAATTAGCATGCTGAATATTACTTGGAATGTGAATTGGAACGAAATCGCCAATAGATAAGACCATTTTACAATTTGGGCCCAAGTTAGAAGCAGAGCCTAAGGTGTAAATTATCGATAGTCCATATCTCGGAAACTATAAGAGATAATGCAATTTCGCAACCGGCAATGTAATTAGCATGCCGAATATTACTTGGAGTGTGAATTGGAACGAAATCGCCAATAGATAAGACCATTTTACAATTTGGGCCCAAGTTAGAAGCAGAGCCTAAGGTGTAAATTATCGATAGTCCATATCTCGGAAACTATAAGAGATAATGCAATTTGGCAACCGGCAATGTAATTAGCATGCCGAATATTACTTGGAATGTGAATTGGAACGAAATCGCCAATAGATAAGACCATTTTACAATTTGGGCCCAAGTTAGAAGCAGAGCCTAAGGTGTAAATTATCGATAGTCCATATCTCGGAAACTATAAGAGATAATGCAATTTGGCAACCGGCAATGTAATTAGCATGCCGAATATTACTTGGAATGTGAATTGCAACTAAATCGCCAATAGATAAGACCATTTTACAATTTGGGCCCAAGTTAGAAGCAGAGCCTAAGGTGTACATTATCGATAATCCATATCTCGGAAACTATAAGAGATAATGCAATTTGGCAACCGGCAATGTAATTAGCATGCCGAATATTACTTGGAATGTGAATTGGAACGAAATCGCCAATAGATAAGACCATTTAACAATTTGGGCCCAAGTTAGAAGCTGAGCCTAAGGTGTAAATTATCGATAGTCCATATCTCGGAAACTATAAGAGATAATGCAATTTGGCAACCGGCAATGTAATTAGCATGCCGAATATTACTTGGAATGTGAATTGGAACGAAATCGCCAATAGATAAGACCATTTTACAATTTGGGCCCAAGTTAGAAGCAGAGCCTAAGGTGTAAATTATCGATAGTCCATATCTCGGAAACTATAAGAGATAATGCAATTTGGCAACCGGCAATGTAATTAGCATGCCGAATATTACTTGGAATGTGAATTGGAACGAAATCGCCAATAGATAAGACCATTTTACAATTTGGGCCCAAGTTAGAAGCAGAGCCTAAGGTGTAAATTATTGATAGTCCATATCTCGGAAACTATAAGAGATAATGCAATTTCGCAACCGGCAATGTAATTAGCATGCCGAATATCACTTGGAATGTGAATTGGGACGAAATCGCCAATAGATAAGACCATTTTACAATTTGGGCCCAAGTTAGAAGCAGAGCCTAAGGTGTAAATAATCGATAGTCCATATCTCGGAAACTATAAGAGATAATGCAATTTGGCAACCGGCAATGTAATTAGCATGCCGAATATTACTTGGAATGTGAATTGGAACGAAATCGCCAATAGATAAGACCATTTTACAATTTGGGCCCAAGTTAGAAGCAGAGCCTAAGGTGTAAATTATCGATAGTCCATATCTCGGAAACTATAAGAGATAATGCAATTTGGCAACCGGCAATGTAATTAGCATGCCGAATATTACTTGGAATGTGAATTGGAACGAAATCGCCAATAGATAAGACCATTTTACAATTTGGGCCCAAGTTAGAAGCAGAGCCTAAGGTGTAAATTATCGATAGTCCATATCTCGGAAACTATAAGAGATAATGCAATTTGGCAACCGGCAATGTAATTAGCATGCCGAATATTACTTGGAATGTGAATTGCAACTAAATCGCCAATAGATAAGACCATTTTACAATTTGGGCCCAAGTTAGAAGCAGAGCCTAAGGTGTAAATTATCGATAGTCCATATCTCGGAAACTATAAGAGATAATGCAATTTGGCAACCGGCAATGTAATTAGCATGCCGAATATTACTTGGAATGTGAATTGGAACGAAATCGCCAATAGATAAGACCATTTTACAATTTGGGCCCAAGTTAGAAGCTGAGCCTAAGGTGTAAATTATCGATAGTCCATATCTCGGAAACTATAAGAGATAATGCAATTTGGCAACCGGCAATGTAATTAGCATGCCGAATATTACTTGGAATGTGAATTGGAACGAAATCGCCAATAGATAAGACCATTTTACAATTTGGGCCCAAGTTAGAAGCAGAGCCTAAGGTGTAAATTATCGATAGTCCATATCTCGGAAACTATAAGAGATAATGCAATTTGGCAACCGGCAATGTAATTAGCATGCCGAATATTACTTGGAATGTGAATTGGAACGAAATCGCCAATAGATAAGACCATTTTACAATTTGGGCCCAAGTTAGAAGCAGAGCCTAAGGTGTAAATTATTGATAGTCCATATCTCGGAAACTATAAGAGATAATGCAATTTCGCAACCGGCAATGTAATTAGCATGCCGAATATCACTTGGAATGTGAATTGGGACGAAATCGCCAATAGATAAGACCATTTTACAATTTGGGCCCAAGTTAGAAGCAGAGCCTAAGGTGTAAATTATTGATAGTCCATATCTCGGAAACTATAAGAGATAATGCAATTTCGCAACCGGCAATGTAATTAGCATGCCGAATATCACTTGGAATGTGAATTGGGACGAAATCGCCAATAGATAAGACCATTTTACAATTTGGGCCCAAGTTAGAAGCAGAGCCTAAGGTGTAAATTATCGATAGTCCATATCTCGGAAACTATAAGAGATAATGCAATTTCGCAACCGGCAATGTAATTAGCATGCCGAATATTACTTGGAGTGTGAATTGGAACGAAATCGCCAATAGATAAGACCATTTTACAATTTGGGCCCAAGTTAGAAGCAGAGCCTAAGGTGTAAATTATCGATAGTCCATATCTCGGAAACTATAAGAGATAATGCAATTTGGCAACGGGCAATGTAATTAGCATGCCGAATATTACTTGGAGTGTGAATTGGAACGAAATCGCCAATAGATAAGACCATTTTACAATTTGGGCCCAAGTTAGAAGCAGAGCCTAAGGTGTAAATTATCGATAGTCCATATCTCGGAAACTATAAGAGATAATGCAATTTGGCAACGGGCAATGTAATTAGCATGCCGAATATTACTTGGAATGTGAATTGGAACGAAATCGCCAATAGATAAGACCATTTTACAATTTGGGCCCAAGTTAGAAGCAGAGCCTAAGGTGTAAATTATCGATAGTCCATATCTCGGAAACTATAAGTGATAATGCAATTTGGCAACCGGCAATGTAATTAGCATGCCGAATATTACTTGGAATGTGAATTGCAACTAAATCGCCAATAGATAAGACCATTTTACAATTTGGGCCCAAGTTAGAAGCAGAGCCTAAGGTGTAAATTATCGATAGTCCATATCTCGGAAACTATAAGAGATAATGCAATTTGGCAACCGGCAATGTAATTAGCATGCCGAATATTACTTGGAATGTGAATTGGAACGAAATCGCCAATAGATAAGACCATTTTACAATTTGGGCCCAAGTTAGAAGCAGAGCCTAAGGTGTAAATTATCGATAGTCCATATCTCGGAAACTATAAGAGATAATGCAATTTGGCAACCGGCAATGTAATTAGCATGCCGAATATTACTTGGAATGTGAATTGGAACGAAATCGCCAATAGAAAAGACCATTTTACAATTTGGGCCCAAGTTAGAAGCAGAGCCTAAGGTGTAAATTATCGATAGTCCATATCTCGGAAACTATAAGAGATAATGCAATTTGGCAACCGGCAAAGTAATTAGCATGCCGAATATTACTTGGAATGTGAATTGCAACTAAATCGCCAATAGATAAGACCATTTTACAATTTGGGCCCAAGTTAGAAGCAGAGCCTAAGGTGTAAATTATCGATAGTCCATATCTCGGAAACTATAAGAGATAATGCAATTTGGCAACCGGCAATGTAATTAGCATGCCGAATATTACTTGGAATGTGAATTGGAACGAAATCGCCAATAGATAAGACCATTTTACAATTTGGGCCCAAGTTAGAAGCAGAGCCTAAGGTGTAAATTATCGATAGTCCATATCTCTGAAACTATAAGAGATAATGCAATTTCGCAAACGGCAATGTAATTAGCATGCCAAATATTACTTGGAATGTGAATTGGGACGAAATCGCCAATAGAGAAGACCATTTTACAATTTGGGCCCAAGTTAGAAGCAGAGCCTAAGGTGTAAATTATCGATAGTCCATATCTCGGAAACTATAAGAGATAATGCAATTTGGCAACCGGCAATGTAATTAGCATGCCGAATATTACTTGGAATGTGAATTGGAACGAAATCGCCAATAGATAAGACCATTTTACAATTTGGGCCCAAGTTAGAAGCAGAGCCTAAGGTGTAAATTATCGATAGTCCATATCTCGGAAACTATAAGAGATAATTCAATTTGGCAACCGGCAATGTAATTAGCATGCCGAATATTACTTGGAATGTGAATTGGAACGAAATCGCCAATAGATAAGACCATTTTACAATTTGGGCCCAAGTTAGAAGCAGAGCCAAAGGTGTAAATTATCGATAGTCCATATCTCGGAAACTATAAGAGATAATGCAATTTGACAACCGGCAATGTAATTAGCATGCCGAATATTACTTGGAATGTGAATTGGAACGAAATCGCCAATAGATAAGACCATTTTACAATTTGGGCCCAAGTTAGAAGCAGAGCCTAAGGTGTAAATTATCGATAGTCCATATCTCGGAAACTATAAGAGATAATGCAATTTGGCCCTTCTATCTTGGGCCCATTTTACAATTTAGGCCCAAGTTAGAAGCAGAGCCTAAGGTGTAAATTATCGATAGTCCATATCTCGGAAACTATAAGAGATAATGCAATTTGGCAACCGGCAATGTAATTGCATGCCGAATATTACTTGGAATGTGAATTGGAACGAAATCGCCAATAGATAAGACCATTTTACAATTTGGGCCCAAGTTAGAAGCAGAGCCTATGGTGTAAATTATCGATAGTCCATATCTCGGAAACTATAAGAGATAATGCAATTTGGCAACCGGCAATGTAATTAGCATGCCGAATATTACTTGGAATGTGAATTGGAACGAAATCGCCAATAGATAAGACCATTTTACAATTTGGGCCCAAGTTAGAAGCAGAGCCTAAGGTGTAAATTATCGATAGTCCATATCTCGGAAACTATAAGAGATAATGCAATTTGGCAACCGGCAATGTAATTAGCATGCCGAATATGACTTGGAATGTGAATTGGAACGAAATCGCCAATAGATAAGACCATTTTACAATTTGGGCCCAAGTTAGAAGCAGAGCCTAAGGTGTAAATTATCGATAGTCCATATCTCGGAAACTATAAGAGATAATGCAATTTGGCAACCGGCAATGTAATTAGCATGCCGAATATTACTTGGAATGTGAATTGGAACGAAATCGCCAATAGATAAGACCATTTTACAATTTGGGCCCAAGTTAGAAGCAGAGCCTAAGGTGTAAATTATTGATAGTCCATATCTCGGAAACTATAAGAGATAATGCAATTTCGCAACCGGCAATGTAATTAGCATGCCGAATATCACTTGGAATGTGAATTGGGACGAAATCGCCAATAGATAAGACCATTTTACAATTTGGGCCCAAGTTAGAAGCAGAGCCTAAGGTGTAAATTATCGATAGTCCATATCTCGGAAACTATAAGAGATAATGCAATTTGGCAACCGGCAATGTAATTAGCATGCCGAATATTACTTGGAATGTGAATTGGAACGAAATCGCCAATAGATAAGACCATTTTACAATTTGGGCCCAAGTTAGAAGCAGAGCCTAAGGTGTAAATTATCGATAGTCCATATCTCGGAAACTATAAGAGATAATGCAATTTGGCAACCGGCAATGTAATTAGCATGCCGAATATTACTTGGAATGTGAATTGGAACGAAATCGCCAATAGATAAGACCATTTTACAATTTGGGCCCAAGTTAGAAGCAGAGCCTAAGGTGTAAATTATTGATAGTCCATATCTCGGAAACTATAAGAGATAATGCAATTTCGCAACCGGCAATGTAATTAGCATGCCGAATATCACTTGGAATGTGAATTGGGACGAAATCGCCAATAGATAAGACCATTTTACAATTTGGGCCCAAGTTAGAAGCAGAGCCTAAGGTGTAAATTATCGATAGTCCATATCTCGGAAACTATAAGAGATAATGCAATTTGGCAACCGGCAATGTAATTAGCATGCCGAATATTACTTGGAATGTGAATTGGAACGAAATCGCCAATAGATAAGACCATTTTACAATTTGGGCCCAAGTTAGAAGCAGAGCCTAAGGTGTAAATTATCGATAGTCCATATCTCGGAAACTATAAGAGATAATGCAATTTCGCAACCGGCAATGTAATTAGCATGCCGAATATTACTTGGAGTGTGAATTGGAACGAAATCGCCAATAGATAAGACCATTTTACAATTTGGGCCCAAGTTAGAAGCAGAGCCTAAGGTGTAAATTATCGATAGTCCATATCTCGGAAACTATAAGAGATAATGCAATTTGGCAACCGGCAATGTAATTAGCATGCCGAATATTACTTGGAATGTGAATTGGAACGAAATCGCCAATAGATAAGACCATTTTACAATTTGGGCCCAAGTTAGAAGCAGAGCCTAAGGTGTAAATTATCGATAGTCCATATCTCGGAAACTATAAGAGATAATGCAATTTGGCAACCGGCAATGTAATTAGCATGCCGAATATTACTAGGAATGTGAATTGCAACGAAATCGCCAATAGATAAGACCATTTTACAATTTGGGCCCAAGTTAGAAGCAGAGCCTAAGGTGTAAATTATCGATAGTACATATCTCGGAAACTATAAGAGATAATGCAATTTGGCAACCGGCAATGTAATTAGCATGCCGAATATTACTTGGAATGTGAATTGGAACGAAATCGCCAATAGAAAAGACCATTTTACAATTTGGGCCCAAGTTAGAAGCTGAGCCTAAGGTGTAAATTATCGATAGTCCATATCTCGGAAACTATAAGAGATAATGCAATTTGGCAACCGGCAATGTAATTAGCATGCCGAATATTACTTGGAATGTGAATTGGAACGAAATCGCCAATAGATAAGACCATTTTACCATTTGGGCCCAAGTTAGAAGCAGAGCCTAAGGTGTAAATTATCGATAGTCCATATCTCGGAAACTATAAGAGATAATGCAATTTGGCAACCGGCAATGTAATTAGCATGCCGAATATTACTTGGAATGTGAATTGGAACGAAATCGCCAATAGATAAGACCATTTTACAATTTGGGCCCAAGTTAGAAGCAGAGCCTAAGGTGTAAATTATTGATAGTCCATATCTCGGAAACTATAAGAGATAATGCAATTTCGCAACCGGCAATGTAATTAGCATGCCGAATATCACTTGGAATGTGAATTGGGACGAAATCGCCAATAGATAAGACCATTTTACAATTTGGGCCCAAGTTAGAAGCAGAGCCTAAGGTGTAAATTATCGATAGTCCATATCTCGGAAACTATAAGAGATAATGCAATTTGGCAACCGGCAATGTAATTAGCATGCCGAATATTACTTGGAATGTGAATTGGAACGAAATCGCCAATAGATAAGACCATTTTACAATTTGAGCCCAAGTTAGAAGCAGAGCCTAAGGTGTAAATTATCGATAGTCCATATCTCGGAAACTATAAGAGATAATGCACTTTGGCAACCGGCAATGTAATTAGCATGCCGAATATTACTTGGAATGTGAATTGGAACGAAATCGCCAATAGAAAAGACCATTTTACAATTTGGGCCAAAGTTAGAAGCAGAGCCTAAGGTGTAAATTATCGATAGTCCATATCTCGGAAACTATAAGAGATAATGCAATTTGGCAACCGGCAAAGTAATTAGCATGCCGAATATTACTTGGAATGTGAATTGCAACTAAATCGCCAATAGATAAGACCATTTTACAATTTGGGCCCAAGTTAGAAGCAGAGCCTAAGGTGTAAATTATCGATAGTCCATATCTCGGAAACTATAAGAGATAATGCAATTTGGCAACCGGCAATGTAATTAGCATGCCGAATATTACTTGGAATGTGAATTGGAACGAAATCGCCAATAGATAAGACCATTTTACAATTTGGGCCCAAGTTAGAAGCAGAGCCTAAGGTGTAAATTATCGATAGTCCATATCTCGGAAACTATAAGAGATAATGCAATTTCGCAACCGGCAATGTAATTAGCATGCCGAATATCACTTGGAATGTGAATTGGGACGAAATCGCCAATAGATAAGACCATTTTGCAATTTGGGCCCAAGTTAGAAGCAGAGCCTAAGGTGTAAATTATCGATAGTCCATATCTCGGAAACTATAAGAGATAATGCAATTTCGCAACCGGCAATGTAATTAGCATGCCGAATATCACTTGGAATGTGAATTGGGACGAAATCGCCAATAGATAAGACCATTTTACAATTTGGGCCCAAGTTAGAAGCAGAGCCTAAGGTGTAAATTATCGATAGTCCATATCTCGGAAACTATAAGAGATAATGCAATTTGGCAACCGGCAATGTAATTAGCATGCCGAATATTACTTGGAATGTGAATTGGAACGAAATCGCCAATAGATAAGACCATTTTACAATTTGGGCCCAAGTTAGAAGCAGAGCCTAAGGTGTAAATTATTGATAGTCCATATCTCGGAAACTATAAGAGATAATGCAATTTCGCAACCGGCAATGTAATTAGCATGCCGAATATCACTTGGAATGTGAATTGGGACGAAATCGCCAATAGATAAGACCATTTTACAATTTGGGCCCAAGTTAGAAGCAGAGCCTAAGGTGTAAATTATCGATAGTCCATATCTCGGAAACTATAAGAGATAATGCAATTTGGCAACCGGCAATGTAATTAGCATGCCGAATATTACTTGGAATGTGAATTGGAACGAAATCGCCAATAGATAAGACCATTTTACAATTTGGGCCCAAGTTAGAAGCAGAGCCTAAGGTGTAAATTATCGATAGTTCATATCTCGGAAACTATAAGAGATAATGCAATTTGGCAACCGGCAATGTAATTAGCATGCCGAATATTACTTGGAATGTGAATTGGAACGAAATCGCCAATAGATAAGACCATTTTACAATTTGGGCCCAAGTTAGAAGCAGAGCCTAAGGTGTAAATTATCGATAGTCCATATCTCGGAACTAAAAGTGTAGTGAATACGTGTTTACGTGACCAGACAAAAGGACTGCATCTCATTTTTATTAGTGTTTAAAATTATTTCATCTTATTTTACAACAGTCCTTTTGAAATTCATTTATAGTATTATAGTAAAAAACTAGTGCTAAAATAACGTAAGTGAAAAATGAAGTGCGTGAAATAAACAATGTATTTATTTTATTTTTTTTATCCTCTGGAAGTAAATTAAATAAAATATTAAAAATTAAAAAATGGCAAACCATAGCGATTCAACCAAATCACCTGCACACTTTGATATACGATTAGAACAAACAGCAATAACGCAAACTCCACCATCAGAATGGACTACAGTCATTAACAAAAAACGATTGAGAAGTCCAGAAGAAGAAATCGCGAGGAAACAAACAAGAATCAGTGACTATTGGTTGCAGAAACCGATAGAGACAAAAAACAGTTTTAGCAACCTGTCGGAAGAAATTGAAGAGAACATACAACCAAGCCCTGAAAAAGTTGTTCCCAAACCACCACCAATAACAGTCTATAAGGTAGGAATAATAAAAAATATCCATGATTTATTGAAAACCATTACTACGAACTACACAATTAAAACAGTGAGCTATGAAACAATTAAAATCCAATTGTTCGAAGCGGATCACTTTAAAGTTCTTATAAAAGAATTAGATGAAAGAAACACCCAATACCATACATTCAGGCCAAAATCCGAGAGAACATTTAAATTCGTATTAAAAGGATTACATCACGGGACGGACTTTAACACCATCAAGGTAGCACTAGCTGAAAAAGGCCACGAGGTCGTAAATATTCACAATATACGACATCACACGACAAAAAAACCTCTGCCTATGTTTTATATAGACATAAAACCTAATGGAAATAATAAGGCGGTGTATGAAATCACCAAATTGGAAAATAATATTATTAAATGCGAACCACCACATATAAAAAGAATTATACCACAATGCACAAGGTGTCAAGCGCACGGGCACACAAAGACTTACTGTCGCAAATCATATAGATGCGTAAAATGTGCAGGAGAACATAAGACAGGAGATTGTACTCGTAAAGTTCGAGATGAAAAAGTGAAATGTGTTAACTGTAACGGAAATCATCCAGCGAACTACAAGGGTTGCGCAGTTCACAAGCAACTACAGCAAAAACTCTATCCTGCCTTAAGGGAAAAAAGGCATCAACAAAAACAATCCACTACTACCAATCTACCACTACCCACCAGAACAAGTCAACCAGACATAACTTATGCCCAAATAGTTGAAAATGGTTCAGCACAAAAACGAGAAACAATATCTCAACCTACTGAAACTAGCAACATCTCAAGATTAGAAAATATGATGGCCAAACTAATGGATCAAATGAGTACGATGCTTGGTCTACTCACAACCGTCGTAAGCAAACTTGCCTAATGCCTGAAACCAATAGCTACAAAATCGCCGTCTGGAATGCCAATGGGCTCCAACAACACGCCAGGGAACTAAAAATGTTCGTAAATGAACAAAATATTGACGTTATGATGGTTTCCGAAACACACTTTACGGACAAGAATTATCTGAAAGTTCCTAAATATAAGCTTTATCATACAAATCACCCTGATGATAAAGCACATGGAGGTACAGCCATAATAATTCGAGATGATATAAAGCATTTCGAAAAAGAAAAATTCCGCAAAGACTACCTGCAAGCCACCAGTATAACCATAGAGGAAGCCCATGGACCATTAACAATTTCTGCGATTTATTGCCCACCCAAACATAACAACAAGGCAGAACAGTTTCAAGAATTCTTCAGTACGCTAGGTAATAGATTTATAGCAGGAGGAGATTATAATGCAAAACATTTAATGTGGGGTTCAAGAATAATAACCTCAAAAGGTAGAGAACTGCTCAAAGCCATAAGGAAAGATAACTTACAACATATCTCTACTGGTGAACCAACATATTGGCCTTCAGACAGAAATAAAAAACCAGATACAATAGATTTCTGTATTACAAAAAATATTGATCCAAAAAAGTGTCAGGCAGAATCATGCTTCGACCTGTCTTCTGATCATTCACCAATAATAGTAACAATTTCTTCAAAAATTACCATCAAAGATAAACCCCCTTCTCTGTGCAATAATAGAACTAACTGGCCCTCATTTAGAGAAAACTTAGACCAAAATATCTCTCTAAACTTACCGTTACAAACTGAAATGGATATAGAAATAGCAGCAATAAATCTTACAAAAAATATACAGGAGGCAGCATATTCCGCGACTCCCAACAGTGAAACATTTCCAAGAAAAAATACACATATATCATGTACAATACAGAAAAAGGTAGCAAAAAAAAGAAAGTTACGACGAAATTGGCAACAGCAAAGGACTGAAGAGAATAAAAGAAAATTTAATAGGGCCATAAAAGAGCTGAGAGATCTAATCCAAATTGAACAAAACCAAGGCATTCAAGAATACCTAGAAAACTTGACATCAACTGAGGCTACAGACTATTCGTTGTGGAAAGCAACAAAAAAGCTTAGGAGATCCCAGCAGCATAACCCACCTATTAAAACAAGCGAAAATAATTGGGCGAGAAGCAATAAAGAGAAGGCCGACGTTTTCTCAAAACACTTAAAAAATGTTTTTAAACCTTTCCAGACTCAGCTACATAAAGATGACGAAAATAAAATTACTAGCTTTCTAGATTCGCCATTTCAAATGGATTTACCGCACGAGAAATTAACGGTCAAAAAAGTTAAACATACAATAATGAGAGAGATTAATATTAAAAAAGCTCCTGGTTATGACTTAATTACTGGCAAAATTTTAAAAGAACTATCAGAAAAGGCTATAAAACTATTAACATATATATTTAATGCTATGCTACGAATTAATTACTTCCCTAGTATCTGGAAAGTAGCTAAAATATTAATGATACTAAAACCAGGAAAAATACCAGAAGATGTGACCTCCTACCGACCTATAAGTTTATTACCAGTAATCTCGAAAGTTTTCGAGAAACTATACATAAAAAAACTAAACTATATAATAGAAAAAAGAAAAATTATTCCAGAGCATCAGTTTGGCTTTCGCAATAAGCATGGGACTATAGAACAAGTGCATAGACTAGTAAACCAAATAAACGCCGACCTAAATGCCAAAAGATATTGTTCGGCTGCTTTCCTAGACATATCTCAGGCTTTTGACAAAGTATGGCATACGGGCTTGCAGGTTAAACTAAAGAAACTTCTCCCTCATCCGGACTATCAGCTACTAAAATCGTATCTCACTGACAGACATTTTATTGTAACTCAAGGCGATGAACATACCGAATTAAATCCCATATATTCAGGAGTTCCGCAAGGTAGTGTACTGGGTCCAGTACTGTATCTTCTGTATACGGCTGATCTGCCCACCACAAAAATAACTACTGTGGCAACATATGCAGACGATACAGCAATCTTAGCATCCCATGAAGATCCAGTCACAGCATCAATAAACCTACAAACCCACCTGGAGCAAATACAATTATGGTTGAAGACATGGCGCATTAAAGCCAATGAATCAAAATCCACGCATATAACGTTTACCCTGCGTAGAAGAACATGTCCACCAGTAAATATCAATCATCGTCAACTCCCCCAAGCAGAGCATGTTAAATATCTTGGTAAGCATTTAGATCGACGCCTAACCTGGAAGAAGCACATACTCTCTAAACGGAAACAACTAGGACTAAAATTATATCAAATGTATTGGCTCATTGGGCGCAAATCCAAGTTATCATTAGATAACAAGGTATTGCTGTATGAGTCTATACTCAAGCCCATTTGGACATATGGAATTCAACTATGGGGTACCGCTAGCAAATCTAATATATCCATCATTCAACGGTTCCAAAATAAGGTGTTGCGTGCCATTGTTGATGCTCCGTACTATATTTCAAATAAAGTGATACAACGCGATATTCCTCTAGAACCTATAACGAGTGTAATCCAACGTGTTTGTGTGAAGTACTTCGAAAGAGTGTCAGTGCATCCCAATGTACTCGCTAATCAGCTAAATATGCGACGTGATAGTGAAGTGCGTAGACTAAAACGTTTAACACCACCTGATCTGATTACTGGACATATGTAGAGTTTAGAATAAGCATTAGAATAAGACTAATTAATTAAGATAATATTTTATACAGAAGATTGCTTAATGAAGTGATTTTCTACATGCCATGTATATATAATATAGACATAAGAAATACTTATTGCCAATAGGGCAGATTGTGGACTCACGAAGAGTAATAAAAAAAAAAAAAAAAAAAAAATATCTCGGAAACTATAAGAGATAATGCAATTTCGCAACCGGCAATGTAATTAGCATGCCGAATATTACTTGGAGTGTGAATTGGAACGAAATCGCCAATAGATAAGACCATTTTACAATTTGGGCCCAAGTTAGAAGCAGAGCCTAAGGTGTAAATTATCGATAGCCCATATCTCGGAAACTATAAGAGATAATGCAATTTGGCAACCGGCAATGTAATTAGCATGCCGAATATTACTTGGAATGTGAATTGGAACGAAATCGCCAATAGATAAGACCATTTTACAATTTGGGCCCAAGTTAGAAGCAGAGCCTAAGGTGTAAATTATCGATAGTCCATATCTCGGAAACTATAAGAGATAATGCAATTTGGCAACCGGCAATGTAATTAGCATGCCGAATATTACTTGGAATGTGAATTGCAACTAAATCGCCAATAGATAAGACCATTTTACAATTTGGGCCCAAGTTAGAAGCAGAGCCTAAGGTGTACATTATCGATAGTCCATATCTCGGAAACTATAAGAGATAATGCAATTTGGCAACCGGCAATGTAATTAGCATGCCGAATATTACTTGGAATGTGAATTGGAACGAAATCGCCAATAGATAAGACCATTTAACAATTTGGGCCCAAGTTAGAAGCTGAGCCTAAGGTGTAAATTATCGATAGTCCATATCTCGGAAACTATAAGAGATAATGCAATTTGGCAACCGGCAATGTAATTAGCATGCCGAATATTACTTGGAATGTGAATTGGAACGAAATCGCCAATAGATAAGACCATTTTACAATTTGGGCCCAAGTTAGAAGCAGAGCCTAAGGTGTAAATTATCGATAGTCCATATCTCGGAAACTATAAGAGATAATGCAATTTGGCAACCGGCAATGTAATTAGCATGCCGAATATTACTTGGAATGTGAATTGGAACGAAATCGCCAATAGATAAGACCATTTTACAATTTGGGCCCAAGTTAGAAGCAGAGCCTAAGGTGTAAATTATTGATAGTCCATATCTCGGAAACTATAAGAGATAATGCAATTTCGCAACCGGCAATGTAATTAGCATGCCGAATATCACTTGGAATGTGAATTGGGACGAAATCGCCAATAGATAAGACCATTTTACAATTTGGGCCCAAGTTAGAAGCAGAGCCTAAGGTGTAAATTATCGATAGTCCATATCTCGGAAACTATAAGAGATAATGCAATTTGGCAACCGGCAATGTAATTAGCATGCCGAATATTACTTGGAATGTGAATTGGAACGAAATCGCCAATAGATAAGACCATTTTACAATTTGGGCCCAAGTTAGAAGCAGAGCCTAAGGTGTAAATTATCGATAGTCCATATCTCGGAAACTATAAGAGATAATGCAATTTGGCAACCGGCAATGTCATTAGCATGCCGAATATTACTTGGAATGTGAATTGGAACGAAATCGCCAATAGATAAGACCATTTTACAATTTGGGCCCAAGTTAGAAGCAGAGCCTAAGGTGTAAATTATCGATAGTCCATATCTCGGAAACTATAAGAGATAATGCAATTTCGCAACCGGCAATGTAATTAGCATGCCGAATATTACTTGGAGTGTGAATTGGAACGAAATCGCCAATAGATAAGACCATTTTACAATTTGGGCCCAAGTTAGAAGCAGAGCCTAAGGTGTAAATTATCGATAGCCCATATCTCGGAAACTATAAGAGATAATGCAATTTGGCAACCGGCAATGTAATTAGCATGCCGAATATTACTTGGAATGTGAATTGGAACGAAATCGCCAATAGATAAGACCATTTTACAATTTGGGCCCAAGTTAGAAGCAGAGCCTAAGGTGTAAATTATCGATAGTCCATATCTCGGAAACTATAAGAGATAATGCAATTTGGCAACCGGCAATGTAATTAGCATGCCGAATATTACTTGGAATGTGAATTGGAACGAAATCGCCAATAGATAAGACCATTTTACAATTTGGGCCCAAGTTAGAAGCAGAGCCTAAGGTGTAAATTATTGATAGTCCATATCTCGGAAACTATAAGAGATAATGCAATTTCGCAACCGGCAATGTAATTAGCATGCCGAATATCACTTGGAATGTGAATTGGGACGAAATCGCCAATAGATAAGACCATTTTACAATTTGGGCCCAAGTTAGAAGCAGAGCCTAAGGTGTAAATTATCGATAGTCCATATCTCGGAAACTATAAGAGATAATGCAATTTGGCAACCGGCAATGTAATTAGCATGCCGAATATTACTTGGAATGTGAATTGGAACGAAATCGCCAATAGATAAGACCATTTTACAATTTGGGCCCAAGTTAGAAGCAGAGCCTAAGGTGTAAATTATCGATAGTCCATATCTCGGAAACTATAAGAGATAATGCAATTTCGCAACCGGCAATGTAATTAGCATGCCGAATATTACTTGGAGTGTGAATTGGAACGAAATCGCCAATAGATAAGACCATTTTACAATTTGGGCCCAAGTTAGAAGCAGAGCCTAAGGTGTAAATTATCGATAGTCCATATCTCGGAAACTATAAGAGATAATGCAATTTGGCAACGGGCAATGTAATTAGCATGCCGAATATTACTTGGAGTGTGAATTGGAACGAAATCGCCAATAGATAAGACCATTTTACAATTTGGGCCCAAGTTAGAAGCAGAGCCTAAGGTGTAAATTATCGATAGTCCATATCTCGGAAACTATAAGAGATAATGCAATTTGGCAACGGGCAATGTAATTAGCATGCCGAATATTACTTGGAATGTGAATTGGAACGAAATCGCCTATAGATAAGACCATTTTACAATTTGGGCCCAAGTTAGAAGCAGAGCCTAAGGTGTAAATTATCGATAGTCCATATCTCGGAAACTATAAGAGATAATGCAATTTGGCAACCGGCAATGTAATTAGCATGCCGAATATTACTTGGAATGTGAATTGGAACGAAATCGCCAATAGATAAGACCATTTTACAATTTGGGTCCAAGTTAGAAGCAGAGCCTAAGGTGTAAATTATCGATAGTCCATATCTCGGAAACTATAAGAGATAATGCAATTTGGCAACCGGCAATGTAATTAGCATGCCGAATATTACTTGGAATGTGAATTGCAACTAAATCGCCAATAGATAAGACCATTTTACAATTTGGGCCCAAGTTAGAAGCAGAGCCTAAGGTGTAAATTATCGATAGTCCATATCTCGGAAACTATAAGAGATAATGCAATTTGGCAACCGGCAATGTAATTAGCATGCCGAATATTACTTGGAATGTGAATTGGAACGAAATCGCCAATAGATAAGACCATTTTACAATTTGGGCCCAAGTTAGAAGCAGAGCCTAAGGTGTAAATTATCGATAGTCCATATCTCGGAAACTATAAGAGATAATGCAATTTGGCAACCGGCAATGTAATTAGCATGCCGAATATTACTTGGAATGTGAATTGGAACGAAATCGCCAATAGAAAAGACCATTTTACAATTTGGGCCCAAGTTAGAAGCAGAGCCTAAGGTGTAAATTATCGATAGTCCATATCTCGGAAACTATAAGAGATAATGCAATTTGGCAACCGGCAAAGTAATTATCATGCCGAATATTACTTGGAATGTGAATTGCAACTAAATCGCCAATAGATAAGACCATTTTACAATTTGGGCCCAAGTTAGAAGCAGAGCCTAAGGTGTAAATTATCGATAGTCCATATCTCGGAAACTATAAGAGATAATGCAATTTGGCAACCGGCAATGTAATTAGCATGCCGAATATTACTTGGAATGTGAATTGGAACGAAATCGCCAATAGATAAGACCATTTTACAATTTGGGCCCAAGTTAGAAGCAGAGCCTAAGGTGTAAATTATCGATAGTCCATATCTCGGAAACTATAAGAGATAATGCAATTTCGCAACCGGCAATGTAATTAGCATGCCGAATATCACTTGGAATGTGAATTGGGACGAAATCGCCAATAGATAAGACCATTTTACAATTTGGGCCCAAGTTAGAAGCAGAGCCTAAGGTGTAAATTATCGATAGTCCATATCTCGGAAACAATAAGAGATAATGCAATTTCGCAACCGGCAATGTAATTAGCATGCCGAATATCACTTGGAATGTGAATTGGGACGAAATCGCCAATAGATAAGACCATTTTACAATTTGGGCCCAAGTTAGAAGCAGAGCCTAAGGTGTAAATTATCGATAGTCCATATCTCGGAAACTATAAGAGATAATGCAATTTGGCAACCGGCAATGTAATTAGCATGCCGAATATTACTTGGAATGTGAATTGGAACGAAATCGCCAATAGATAAGACCATTTTGCAATTTGGGCCCAAGTTAGAAGCAGAGCCTAAGGTGTAAATTATCGATAGTCCATATCTCGGAAACTATAAGAGATAATGCAATTTGGCAACCGGCAATGTAATTAGCATGCCGAATATTACTTGGAATGTGAATTGGAACGAAATCGCCAATAGATAAGACCATTTTACAATTTGGGCCCAAGTTAGAAGCAGAGCCTAAGGTGTAAATTATTGATAGTCCATATCTCGGAAACTATAAGAGATAATGCAATTTCGCAACCGGCAATGTAATTAGCATGCCGAATATCACTTGGAATGTGAATTGGGACGAAATCGCCAATAGATAAGACCATTTTACAATTTGGGCCCAAGTTAGAAGCAGAGCCTAAGGTGTAAATTATCGATAGTCCATATCTCGGAAACTATAAGAGATAATGCAATTTGGCAACCGGCAATGTAATTAGCATGCCGAATATTACTTGGAATGTGAATTGGAACGAAATCGCCAATAGATAAGACCATTTTACAATTTGGGCCCAAGTTAGAAGCAGAGCCTAAGGTGTAAATTATCGATAGTTCATATCTCGGAAACTATAAGAGATAATGCAATTTGGCAACCGGCAATGTAATTAGCATGCCGAATATTACTTGGAATGTGAATTGGAACGAAATCGCCAATAGATAAGACCATTTTACAATTTGGGCCCAAGTTAGAAGCAGAGCCTAAGGTGTAAATTATCGATAGTCCATATCTCGGAAACTATAAGAGATAATGCAATTTCGCAACCGGCAATGTAATTAGCATGCCGAATATTACTTGGAGTGTGAATTGGAACGAAATCGCCAATAGATAAGACCATTTTACAATTTGGGCCCAAGTTAGAAGCAGAGCCTAAGGTGTAAATTATCGATAGTCCATATCTCGGAAACTATAAGAGATAATGCAATTTGGCAACCGGCAATGTAATTAGCATGCCGAATATTACTTGGAATGTGAATTGGAACGAAATCGCCAATAGATAAGACCATTTTACAATTTGGGCCCAAGTTAGAAGCAGAGCCTAAGGTGTAAATTATCGATAGTCCATATCTCGGAAACTATAAGAGATAATGCAATTTGGCAACCGGCAATGTAATTAGCATGCCGAATATTACTTGGAATGTGAATTGCAACTAAATCGCCAATAGATAAGACCATTTTACAATTTGGGCCCAAGTTAGAAGCAGAGCCTAAGGTGTACATTATCGATAGTCCATATCTCGGAAACTATAAGAGATAATGCAATTTGGCAACCGGCAATGTAATTAGCATGCCGAATATTACTTGGAATGTGAATTGGAACGAAATCGCCAATAGATAAGACCATTTAACAATTTGGGCCCAAGTTAGAAGCTGAGCCTAAGGTGTAAATTATCGATAGTCCATATCTCGGAAACTATAAGAGATAATGCAATTTGGCAACCGGCAATGTAATTAGCATGCCGAATATTACTTGGAATGTGAATTGGAACGAAATCGCCAATAGATAAGACCATTTTACAATTTGGGCCCAAGTTAGAAGCAGAGCCTAAGGTGTAAATTATCGATAGTCCATATCTCGGAAACTATAAGAGATAATGCAATTTGGCAACCGGCAATGTAATTAGCATGCCGAATATTACTTGGAATGTGAATTGGAACGAAATCGCCAATAGATAAGACCATTTTACAATTTGGGCCCAAGTTAGAAGCAGAGCCTAAGGTGTAAATTATTGATAGTCCATATCTCGGAAACTATAAGAGATAATGCAATTTCGCAACCGGCAATGTAATTAGCATGCCGAATATCACTTGGAATGTGAATTGGGACGAAATCTCCAATAGATAAGACCATTTTACAATTTGGGCCCAAGTTAGAAGCAGAGCCTAAGGTGTAAATTATCGATAGTCCATATCTCGGAAACTATAAGAGATAATGCAATTTGGCAACCGGCAATGTAATTAGCATGCCGAATATTACTTGGAATGTGAATTGGAACGAAATCGCCAATAGATAAGACCATTTTACAATTTGGGCCCAAGTTAGAAGCAGAGCCTAAGGTGTAAATTATCGATAGTCCATATCTCGGAAACTATAAGAGATAATGCAATTTGGCAACCGGCAATGTAATTAGCATGCCGAATATTACTTGGAATGTGAATTGGAACGAAATCGCCAATAGATAAGACCATTTTACAATTTGGGCCCAAGTTAGAAGCAGAGCCTAAGGTGTAAATTATCGATAGTCCATATCTCGGAAACTATAAGAGATAATGCAATTTGGCAACCGGCAATGTAATTAGCATGCCGAATATTACTTGGAATGTGAATTGCAACTAAATCGCCAATAGATAAGACCATTTTACAATTTGGGCCCAAGTTAGAAGCAGAGCCTAAGGTGTACATTATCGATAGTCCATATCTCGGAAACTATAAGAGATAATGCAATTTGGCAACCGGCAATGTAATTAGCATGCCGAATATTACTTGGAATGTGAATTGGAACGAAATCGCCAATAGATAAGACCATTTAACAATTTGGGCCCAAGTTAGAAGCTGAGCCTAAGGTGTAAATTATCGATAGTCCATATCTCGGAAACTATAAGAGATAATTCAATTTGGCAACCGGCAATGTAATTAGCATGCCGAATATTACTTGGAATGTGAATTGGAACGAAATCGCCAATAGATAAGACCATTTTACAATTTGGGCCCAAGTTAGAAGCAGAGCCTAAGGTGTAAATTATCGATAGTCCATATCTCGGAAACTATAAGAGATAATGCAATTTGGCAACCGGCAATGTAATTAGCATGCCGAATATTACTTGGAATGTGAATTGGAACGAAATCGCCAATAGATAAGACCATTTTACAATTTGGGCCCAAGTTAGAAGCAGAGCCTAAGGTGTAAATTATTGATAGTCCATATCTCGGAAACTATAAGAGATAATGCAATTTCGCAACCGGCAATGTAATTAGCATGCCGAATATCACTTGGAATGTGAATTGGGACGAAATCGCCAATAGATAAGACCATTTTACAATTTGGGCCCAAGTTAGAAGCAGAGCCTAAGGTGTAAATTATCGATAGTCCATATCTCGGAAACTATAAGAGATAATGCAATTTGGCAACCGGCAATGTAATTAGCATGCCGAATATTACTTGGAATGTGAATTGGAACGAAATCGCCAATAGATAAGACCATTTTACAATTTGGGCCCAAGTTAGAAGCAGAGCCTAAGGTGTAAATTATCGATAGTCCATATCTCGGAAACTATAAGAGATAATGCAATTTGGCAACCGGCAATGTCATTAGCATGCCGAATATTACTTGGAATGTGAATTGGAACGAAATCGCCAATAGATAAGACCATTTTACAATTTGGGCCCAAGTTAGAAGCAGAGCCTAAGGTGTAAATTATCGATAGTCCATATCTCGGAAACTATAAGAGATAATGCAATTTCGCAACCGGCAATGTAATTAGCATGCCGAATATTACTTGGAGTGTGAATTGGAACGAAATCGCCAATAGATAAGGCCATTTTACAATTTGGGCCCAAGTTAGAAGCAGAGCCTAAGGTGTAAATTATCGATAGTCCATATCTCGGAAACTATAAGAGATAATGCAATTTGGCAACGGGCAATGTAATTAGCATGCCGAATATTACTTGGAATGTGAATTGGAACGAAATCGCCAATAGATAAGACCATTTTACAATTTGGGCCCAAGTTAGAAGCAGAGCCTAAGGTGTAAATTATCGATAGTCCATATCTCGGAAACTATAAGAGATAATGCAATTTGGCAACCGGCAATGTAATTAGCATGCCGAATATTACTTGGAATGTGAATTGGAACGAAATCGCCAATAGATAAGACCATTTTACAATTTGGGCCCAAGTTAGAAGCAGAGCCTAAGGTGTAAATTATCGATAGTCCATATCTCGGAAACTATAAGAGATAATGCAATTTGGCAACCGGCAATGTAATTAGCATGCCGAATATTACTTGGAATGTGAATTGCAACTAAATCGCCAATAGATAAGACCATTTTACAATTTGGGCCCAAGTTAGAAGCAGAGCCTAAGGTGTAAATTATCGATAGTCCATATCTCGGAAACTATAAGAGATAATGCAATTTGGCAACCGGCAATGTAATTAGCATGCCGAATATTACTTGGAATGTGAATTGGAACGAAATCGCCAATAGATAAGACCATTTTACAATTTGGGCCCAAGTTAGAAGCAGAGCCTAAGGTGTAAATTATCTATAGTCCATATCTCGGAAACTATAAGAGATAATGCAATTTGGCAACCGGCAATGTAATTATCATGCCGAATATTACTTGGAATGTGAATTTTAACGAAATCGCCAATAGATAAGACCATTTTACAATTTGGGCCCAAGTTAGAAGCAGAGCCTAAGGTGTAAATTATCGATAGTCCATATCTCGGAAACTATAAGAGATAAAGCAATTTGGCAACCGGCAATGTAATTAGCATGCCGAATATTACTTGGAATGTGAATTGCAACTAAATCGCCAATAGATAAGACCATTTTACAATTTGGGCCCAAGTTAGAAGCAGAGCCTAAGGTGTAAATTATCGATAGTCCATATCTCGGAAACTATAAGAGATAATGCAATTTGGCAACCGGCAATGTAATTAGCATGCCGAATATTACTTGGAATGTGAATTGAAACGAAATCGCCAATAGATAAGACCATTTTACAATTTGGGCCCAAGTTAGAAGCAGAGCCTAAGGTGTAAATTATCGATAGTCCATATCTCGGAAACTATAAGAGATAATGCAATTTCGCAACCGGCAATGTAACTAGCATGCCGAATATCACTTGGAATGTGAATTGGGACGAAATCGCCAATAGATAAGACCATTTTACAATTTGGGCCCAAGTTAGAAGCAGAGCCTAAGGTGTAAATTATCGATAGTCCATATCTCGGAAACTATAAGAGATAATGCAATTTGGCAACCGGCAATGTAATTAGCATGCCGAATATTACTTGGAATGTGAATTGGAACGAAATCGCCAATAGGTAAGACCATTTTACAATTTGGGCCCAAGTTAGAAGCAGAGCCTAAGGTGTAAATTATCGATAGTCCATATCTCGGAAACTATAAGAGATAATGCAATTTGGCAACCGGCAATGTAATTAGCATTCCGAATATTACTTGGAATGTGAATTGGAACGAAATCACCAATAGGTATGACCATTTTACAATTTGGGCCCAAGTTAGAAGCAGAGCCTAAGGTGTAAATTATCGATAGTCCATATCTCGGAAACTATAAGAGATAATGCAATTTGGCAACCGGCAATGTAATTAGCATGCCGAATATTACTTGGAATGTGAATTGGAACGAAATCGCCAATAGATAAGACCATTTTACAATTTGGGCCCAAGTTAGAAGCAGAGCCTAAGGTGTAAATTATCGATAGTCCATATCTCGGAAACTATAAGAGATAATGCAATTTGGCAACCGGCAATGTAATTAGCATTCCGAATATTACTTGGAATGTGAATTGGAACGAAATCGCCAATAGGTATGACCATTTTACAATTTGGGCCCAAGTTAGAAGCAGAGCCTAAGGTGTAAATTATCGATAGTCCATATCTCGGAAACTATAAGAGATAATTCAATTTGGCAACCGGCAATGTAATTAGCATGCCGAATATTACTTGGAATGTGAATTGGAACGAAATCGCCAATAGATAAGACCATTTTACAATTTGGGCCCAAGTTAGAAGCAGAGCCTAAGGTGTAAATAATTGATAGTCCATATCTCGGAAACTCCAAGAGATAATGCAATTTGGCAACCGGCAATGTAATTAGCATGCCGAATATTACTTGGAATGTGAATTGGAACGAAATCGCCAATAGATAAGGCCATTTTACAATTTGGGCCCAAGTTAGAAGCAGAGCCTAAGGTGTAAATTATCGATAGTCCATATCTCGGAAACTATAAGAGATAATGCAATTTGGCAACCGGCAATGTAATTAGCATGCCGAATATTACTTGGAATGTGAATTGGAACGAAATCGCCAATAGATAAGACCATTTTACAATTTGGGCCCAAGTTAGAAGCAGAGCCTAAGGTGTAAATTATCGATAGTCCATATCTCGGAAACTATAAGAGATAATGCAATTTGGCATCCGGCAATGTAATTAGCATGCCGAATATTACTTGGAATGTGAATTGGAACGAAATCGCCAATAGATAAGACCATTTTACAATTTGGGCCCAAGTTAGAAGCAGAGCCTAAGGTGTAAATTATTGATAGTCCATATCTCGGAAACTATAAGAGATAATGCAATTTCGCAACCGGCAATGTAATTAGCATGCCGAATATTACTTGGAGTGTGAATTGGAACGAAATCGCCAATAGATAAGACCATTTTACAATTTGGGCCAAGTTAGAAGCAGAGCCTAAGGTGTAAATTATCGATAGTCCATATCTCGGAAACTATAAGAGATAATGCAATTTGGCAACCGGCAATGTAATTAGCATGCCGAATATTACTTGGAATGTGAATTGGAACGAAATCGCCAATAGATAAGACCATTTTACAATTTGGGCCAAGTTAGAAGCAGAGCCTAAGGTGTAAATTATCGATAGTCCATATCTCGGAAACTATAAGAGATAATGCAATTTGGCAACCGGCAATGTAATTAGCATGCCGAATATTACTTGGAATGTGAATTGGAACGAAATCGCCAATAGATAAGACCATTTTACAATTTGGGCCAAGTTAGAAGCAGAGCCTAAGGTGTAAATTATCGATAGTCCATATCTCGGAAACTATAAGAGATAATGCAATTTGGCAACCGGCAATGTAATTAGCATGCCGAATATTACTTGGAATGTGAATTGGAACGAAATCGCCAATAGATAAGACCATTTTACAATTTGGGCCCAAGTTAGAAGCAGAGCCTAAGGTGTAAATTATCGATAGTCCATATCTCGGAAACTATAAGAGATAATGCAATTTGGCAACCGGCAATGTAATTAGCATGCCGAATATTACTTGGAATGTGAATTGGAACGAAATCGCCAATAGATAAGACCATTTTACAATTTGGGCCCAAGTTAGAAGCAGAGCCTAAGGTGTAAATTATTGATAGTCCATATCTCGGAAACTATAAGAGATAATGCAATTTGGCAACCGGCAATGTAATTAGCATGCCGAATATTACTTGGAATGTGAATTGGAACGAAATCGCCAATAGATAAGACCATTTTACAATTTGGGCCCAAGTTAGAAGCAGAGCCTAAGGTGTAAATTATTGATAGTCCATATCTCGGAAACTATAAGAGATAATGCAATTTCGCAACCGGCAATGTAATTAGCATGCCGAATGTCACTTGGAATGTGAATTGGGACGAAATCGCCAATAGATAAGACCATTTTACAATTTGGGCCCAAGTTAGAAGCAGAGCCTAAGGTGTAAATTATCGATAGTCCATATCTCGGAAACTATAAGAGATAATGCAATTTGGCAACCGGCAATGTAATTAGCATGCCGAATATTACTTGGAATGTGAATTGGAACGAAATCGCCAATAGATAAGACGATTTTACAATTTGGGCCCAAGTTAGAAGCAGAGCCTAAGGTGTAAATTATCGATAGTCCATATCTCGGAAACTATAAGAGATAATGCAATTTGGCAACCGGCAATGTAATTAGCATGCCGAATATTACTTGGAATGTGAATTGGAACGAAATCGCCAATAGATAAGACCATTTTACAATTTGGGCCCAAGTTAGAAGCAGAGCCTAAGGTGTAAATTATCGATAGTCCATATCTCGGAAACTATAAGAGATAATGCAATTTGGCAACCGGCAATGTAATTAGCATGCCGAATATTACTTGGAATGTGAATTGGAACGAAATCGCCAATAGATAAGACCATTTTACAATTTGGGCCCAAGTTAGAAGCAGAGCCTAAGGTGTAATTTATCGATAGTCCATATCTCGGAAACTATAAGAGATAATGCAATTTGGCAACCGGCAATGTAATTAGCATGCCGAATATTACTTGGAATGTGAATTGGAACGAAATCGCCAATAGATAAGACGATTTTACAATTTGGGCCCAAGTTAGAAGCAGAGCCTAAGATGTAAATTATCGATAGTCCATATCTCGGAAACTATAAGAGATAATGCAATTTGGCAATCGGCAACGTAATTAGCATGCCGAATATTACTTGGAATGTGAATTGGAACGAAATCGCCAATAGATAAGACCATTTTACAATTTGGGCCCAAGTTAGAAGCAGAGCCTAAGGTGTAAATTATCGATAGTCCATATCTCGGAAACTATAAGAGATAATGCAATTTGGCAACCGGCAATGTAATTAGCATGCCGAATATTACTTGGAATGTGAATTGGAACGAAATCGCCAATAGGTAAGACCATTTTACAATTTGGGCCCAAGTTAGAAGCAGAGCCTAAGGTGTAAATTATCGATAGTCCATATCTCGGAAACTATAAGAGATAATGCAATTTGGCAACCGGCAATGTAATTAGCATGCCGAATATTACTTGGAATGTGAATTGGAACGAAAACGCCAATAGATAAGACCATTTTACAATTTGGGCCCAAGTTAGAAGCAGAGCCTAAGGTGTAAATTATCGATAGTCCATATCTCGGAAACTATAAGAGATAATGCAATTTGGCAACCGGCAATGTAATTAGCATGCCGAATATTACTTGGAATGTGAATTGGAACGAAATCGCCAATAGATAAGACCATTTTACAATTTGGGCCCAAGTTAGAAGCAGAGCCTAAGGTGTAAATTATCGATAGTCCACATCTCGGAAACTATAAGAGATAATGCAATTTGGCAACCGGCAATGTAATTAGCATGCCGAATGTTACTTGGAATGTGAATTGGAACGAAATCGCCAATAGATAAGACCATTTTACAATTTGGGCCCAAGTTAGAAGCAGAGCCTAAGGTGTAAATTATCGATAGTCCATATCTCGGAAACTATAAGATATAATGCAATTTCGCAACCGGCAATGTAATTAGCATGCCGAATATCACTTGGAATGTGAATTGGGACGAAATCGCCAATAGATAAGACCATTTTAAAATTTGGGCCCAAGATACAAGCAGAGCCTAAGGTGTAAATTAACGATAGTCCATATCTCAGAAACTATAAGAGATAATGCAATTTGGCAACCGGCAATGTAATTAGCATGCCGAATATTACTTGGAATGTGAATTGGAACGAAATCGCCAATAGATAAGACCATTTTACAATTTGGGCCCAAGTTAGAAGCAGAGCCTAAGATGTAAATTATCGATAGTCCATATCTCGGAAACTATAAGAGATAATGCAATTTGGCAACCGGCAATGTAATTAGCATGCCGAATATTACTTGGAATGTGAATTGGAACGAAATCGCCAATAGATAAGACCATTTTACAATTTGGGCCCAAGTTAGAAGCAGAGCCTAAGGTGTAAATTATCGATAGTCCATAACTCGGAAACTATAAGAGATAATTCAATTTGGCAACCGGCAATGTAATTAGCATGCCGGATATTACTTGGAATGTGAATTGGAACGAAATCGCCAATAGATAAGACCATTTTACAATTTGGGCCCAAGTTAGAAGCAGAGCCTAAGGTGTAAATTATCGATAGTCCATATCTCGGAAACTATAAGAGATAATGCAATTTGGCAACCGGCAATGTAATTAGCATGCCGAATATTACTTGGAATGTGAATTGGAACGAAATCGCCAATAGATAAGACGATTTAACAATTTGGGCCCAAGTTAGAAGCAGTGCCTAAGATGTAAATTATCGATAATCCATATCTCGGAAACTATAAGAGATAATGCAATTTGGCAACCGGCAATGTAATTAGCATGCCGAATATTACTTGGAATGTGAATTGGAACGAAATCGCCAATAGATAAGACCATTTTACAATTTGGGCCCAAGTTAGAAGCAGAGCCTAAGGTGTAAATTATCGATAGTCCATATCTCGGAAACTATAAGAGATAATGCAATTTGGCAACCGGCAATGTAATTAGCATGCCGAATATTACTTGGAATGTGAATTGGAACGAAATCGCCAATAGATAAGACCATTTTACAATTTGGGCCCAAGTTAGAAGCAGAGCCTAAGGTGTAAATTATCGATAGTCCATATCTCGGAAACTATAAGAGATAATGCAATTTGGCAAACGGCAATGTAATTAGCATGCCGAATATTACTTGGAATGTGAATTGGAACGAAATCGCCAATAGATAAGACCATTTTACAATTTGGGCCCAAGTTAGAAGCAGAGCCTAAGGTGTAAATTATCGATAGTCCATATCTCGGAAACTATAAGAGATAATGCAATTTGGCAACCGGCAATGTAATTAGCATGCCGAATATTACTTGGAATGTGAATTGGAACGAAATCGCCAATAGATAAGACCATTTTACAATTTGGGCCCAAGTTAGAAGCAGAGCCTAAGGTGTAAATTATTGATAGTCCATATCTCGGAAACTATAAGAGATAATGCAATTTCGCAACCGCCAATGTAATTAGCATGCCGAATACCACTTGGAATGTGAATTGGGACGAAATCGCCAATAGATAAGACCATTTTACAATTTGGGCCCAAGTTAGAAGCAGAGCCTAAGGTGTAAATTATCAATAGTCCATATCTCGGAAACTATAAGAGATAATGCAATTTGGCAACCGGCAATGTAATTAGCATGCCGAATATTACTTGGAATGTGAATTGGAACGAAATCGCCAATAGATAAGACCATTTTACAATTTGGGCCCAAGTTAGAAGCAGAGCCTAAGGTGTAAATTATCGATAGTCCATATCTCGGAAACTATCAGAGATAATGCAATTTGGCAAACGGCAATGTAATTAGCATGCCGAATATTACTTGGAATGTGAATTGGAACGAAATCGCCAATAGGTAAGACCATTTTACAATTTGGGCCCAAGTTAGAAGCAGAGCCTAAGATGTAAATTATCGATAGTCCATATCTCGGAAACTATAAGAGATAATGCAATTTGGCAATCGGCAATGTAATTAGCATGCCGAATATTACTTGGAATGTGAATTGGAACGAAATCGCCAATAGATAAGACCATTTTACAATTTGGGCCCAAGTTAGAAGCAGAGCCTAAGGTGTAAATTATCGATAGTCCATATCTCGGAAACTATAAGAGATAATGCAATTTGGCAACCGGCAATGTAATTAGCATGCCGAATATTACTTGGAATGTGAATTGGAACGAAATCGCCAATAGATAAGACCATTTTACAATTTGGGCCCAAGTTAGAAGCAGAGCCTAAGGTGTAAATTATCGATAGTCCATATCTCGGAAACTATAAGAGATAATGCAATTTGGCAACCGGCAATGTAATTAGCATGCCGAATATTACTTGGAATGTGAATTGGAACGAAATCGCCAATAGATAAGACCATTTTACAATTTGGGCCCAAGTTAGAAGCAGAGCCTAAGGTGTAAATTATCGATAGTCCATATCTCGGAAACTATAAGAGATAATGCAATTTGGCATCCGGCAATGTAATTAGCATGCCGAATATTACTTGGAATGTGAATTGGAACGAAATCGCCAATAGATAAGACCATTTTACAATTTGGGCCCAAGTTAGAAGCAGAGCCTAAGGTGTAAATTATTGATAGTCCATATCTCGGAAACTATAAGAGATAATGCAATTTCGCAACCGGCAATGTAATTAGCATGCCGAATATTACTTGGAGTGTGAATTGGAACGAAATCGCCAATAGATAAGACCATTTTACAATTTGGGCCAAGTTAGAAGCAGAGCCTAAGGTGTAAATTATCGATAGTCCATATCTCGGAAACTATAAGAGATAATGCAATTTGGCAACCGGCAATGTAATTAGCATGCCGAATATTACTTGGAATGTGAATTGGAACGAAATCGCCAATAGATAAGACCATTTTACAATTTGGGCCCAAGTTAGAAGCAGAGCCTAAGGTGTAAATTATCGATAGTCCATATCTCGGAAACTATAAGAGATAATGCAATTTGGCAACCGGCAATGTAATTAGCATGCCGAATATTACTTGGAATGTGAATTGGAACGAAATCGCCAATAGATAAGACCATTTTACAATTTGGGCCCAAGTTAGAAGCAGAGCCTAAGGTGTAAATTATCGATAGTCCATATCTCGGAAACTATAAGAGATAATGCAATTTGGCATCCGGCAATGTAATTAGCATGCCGAATATTACTTGGAATGTGAATTGGAACGAAATCGCCAATAGATAAGACCATTTTACAATTTGGGCTCAAGTTAGAAGCAGAGCCTAAGGTGTAAATTATTGATTGTCCATATCTCGGAAACTATAAGAGATAATGCAATTTCGCAACCGGCAATGTAATTAGCATGCCGAATATTACTTGGAGTGTGAATTGGAACGAAATCGCCAATAGATAAGACCATTTTACAATTTGGGCCAAGTTAGAAGCAGAGCCTAAGGTGTAAATTATCGATAGTCCATATCTCGGAAACTATAAGAGATAATGCAATTTGGCAACCGGCAATGTAATTAGCATGCCGAATATTACTTGGAGTGTGAATTGGAACGAAATCGCCAATAGATAAGACCATTTTACAATTTGGGCCAAGTTAGAAGCAGAGCCTAAGGTGTAAATTATCGATAGTCCATATCTCGGAAACTATAAGAGATAATGCAATTTGGCAACCGGCAATGTAATTAGCATGCCGAATATTACTTGGAATGTGAATTGGAACGAAATCGCCAATAGATAAGACCATTTTACAATTTGGGCCCAAGTTAGAAGCAGAGCCTAAGGTGTAAATTATCGATAGTCCATATCTCGGAAACTATAAGAGATAATGCAATTTGGCAACCGGCAATGTAATTAGCATGCCGAATATTACTTGGAATGTGAATTGGAACGAAATCGCCAATAGATAAGACCATTTTACAATTTGGGCCCAAGTTAGAAGCAGAGCCTAAGGTGTAAATTATTGATAGTCCATATCTCGGAAACTATAAGAGATAATGCAATTTGGCAACCGGCAATGTAATTAGCATGCCGAATATTACTTGGAATGTGAATTGGAACGAAATCGCCAATAGATAAGACCATTTTACAATTTGGGCCCAAGTTAGAAGCAGAGCCTAAGGTGTAAATTATTGATAGTCCATATCTCGGAAACTATAAGAGATAATGCAATTTCGCAACCGGCAATGTAATTAGCATGCCGAATGTCACTTGGAATGTGAATTGGGACGAAATCGCCAATAGATAAGACCATTTTACAATTTGGGCCCAAGTTAGAAGCAGAGCCTAAGGTGTAAATTATCGATAGTCCATATCTCGGAAACTATAAGAGATAATGCAATTTGGCAACCGGCAATGTAATTAGCATGCCGAATATTACTTGGAATGTGAATTGGAACGAAATCGCCAATAGATAAGACGATTTTACAATTTGGGCCCAAGTTAGAAGCAGAGCCTAAGGTGTAAATTATCGATAGTCCATATCTCGGAAACTATAAGAGATAATGCAATTTGGCAACCGGCAATGTAATTAGCATGCCGAATATTACTTGGAATGTGAATTGGAACGAAATCGCCAATAGATAAGACCATTTTACTATTTGGGCCCAAGTTAGAAGCAGAGCCTAAGGTGTAAATTATCGATAGTCCATATCTCGGAAACTATAAGAGATAATGCAATTTGGCAACCGGCAATGTAATTAGCATGCCGAATATTACTTGGAATGTGAATTGGAACGAAATCGCCAATAGATAAGACCATTTTACAATTTGGGCCCAAGTTAGAAGCAGAGCCTAAGGTGTAATTTATCGATAGTCCATATCTCGGAAACTATAAGAGATAATGCAATTTGGCAACCGGCAATGTAATTAGCATGCCGAATATTACTTGGAATGTGAATTGGAACGAAATCGCCAATAGATAAGACGATTTTACAATTTGGGCCCAAGTTAGAAGCAGAGCCTAAGATGTAAATTATCGATAGTCCATATCTCGGAAACTATAAGAGATAATGCAATTTGGCAATCGGCAATGTAATTAGCATGCCGAATATTACTTGGAATGTGAATTGGAACGAAATCGCCAATAGATAAGACCATTTTACAATTTGGGCCCAAGTTAGAAGCAGAGCCTAAGGTGTAAATTATCGATAGTCCATATCTCGGAAACTATAAGAGATAATGCAATTTGGCAACCGGCAATGTAATTAGCATGCCGAATATTACTTGGAATGTGAATTGGAACGAAATCGCCAATAGGTAAGACCATTTTACAATTTGGGCCCAAGTTAGAAGCAGAGCCTAAGGTGTAAATTATCGATAGTCCATATCTCGGAAACTATAAGAGATAATTCAATTTGGCAACCGGCAATGTAATTAGCATGCCGGATATTACTTGGAATGTGAATTGGAACGAAATCGCCAATAGATAAGAACATTTTACAATTTGGGCCCAAGTTAGAAGCAGAGCCTAAGGTGTAAATTACCGATAGTCCATATCTCGGAAACTATAAGAGATAATGCAATTTGGCAACCGGCAATGTAATTAGCATGCCGAATATTACTTGGAATGTGAATTGGAACGAAAACGCCAATAGATAAGACCATTTTACAATTTGGGCCCAAGTTAGAAGCAGAGCCTAAGGTGTAAATTATCGATAGTCCATATCTCGGAAACTATAAGAGATAATGCAATTTGGCAACCGGCAATGTAATTAGCATGCCGAATATTACTTGGAATGTGAATTGGAACGAAATCGCCAATAGATAAGACCATTTTACAATTTGGGCCCAAGTTAGAAGCAGAGCCTAAGGTGTAAATTATCGATAGTCCACATCTCGGAAACTATAAGAGATAATGCAATTTGGCAACCGGCAATGTAATTAGCATGCCGAATATTACTTGGAATGTGAATTGGAACGAAATCGCCAATAGATAAGACCATTTTACAATTTGGGCCCAAGTTAGAAGCAGAGCCTAAGGTGTAAATTATCGATAGTCCATATCTCGGAAACTATAAGAGATAATGCAATTTGGCAACCGGCAATGTAATTAGCATGCCGAATATTACTTGGAATGTGAATTGGAACGAAATCGCCAATAGATAAGACGATTTAACAATTTGGGCCCAAGTTAGAAGCAGAGCCTAAGATGTAAATTATCGATAGTCCATATCTCGGAAACTATAAGAGATAATGCAATTTGGCAACCGGCAATGTAATTAGCATGCCGAATATTACTTGGAATGTGAATTGGAACGAAATCGCCAATAGATAAGACCATTTTACAATTTGGGCCCAAGTTAGAAGCAGAGCCTAAGGTGTAAATTATCGATAGTCCATATCTCGGAAACTATAAGAGATAATGCAATTTGGCAACCGGCAATGTAATTAGCATGCCGAATATTACTTGGAATGTGAATTGGAACGAAATCGCCAATAGATAAGACCATTTTACAATTTGGGCCCAAGTTAGAAGCAGAGCCTAAGGTGTAAATTATCGATAGTCCATATCTCGGAAACTATAAGAGATAATGCAATTTGGCAAACGGCAATGTAATTAGCATGCCGAATATTACTTGGAATGTGAATTGGAACGAAATCGCCAATAGATAAGACCATTTTACAATTTGGGCCCAAGTTAGAAGCAGAGCCTAAGGTGTAAATAATCGATAGTCCATATCTCGGAAACTATAAGAGATAATGCAATTTGGCAACCGGCAATGTAATTAGCATGCCGAATATTACTTGGAATGTGAATTGGAACGAAATCGCCAATAGATAAGGCCATTTTACAATTTGGGCCCAAGTTAGAAGCAGAGCCTAAGGTGTAAATTATTGATAGTCCATATCTCGGAAACTATAAGAGATAATGCAATTTCGCAACCGACAATGTAATTAGCATGCCGAATACCACTTGGAATGTGAATTGGGACGAAATCGCCAATAGATAAGACCATTTTACAATTTGGGCCCAAGTTAGAAGCAGAGCCTAAGCTGTAAATTATCGATAGTCCATATCTCGGAAACTATAAGAGATAATGCAATTTGGAAACCGGCAATGTAATTAGCATGCCGAATATTACTTGGAATGTGAATTGGAACGAAATCGCCAATAGATAAGACCATTTTACAATTTGGGCCCAAGTTAGAAGCAGAGCCTAAGGTGTAAATTATCGATAGTCCATATCTCGGAAACTATAAGAGATAATGCAATTTGGCAACCGGCAATGTAATTAGCATGCCGAATATTACTTGGAATGTGAATTGGAACGAAATCGCCAATAGGTAAGACCATTTTACAATTTGGGCCCAAGTTAGAAGCAGAGCCTAAGATGTAAATTATCGATAGTCCATATCTCGGAAACTATAAGAGATAATGCAATTTGGCAATCGGCAATGTAATTAGCATGCCGAATATTACTTGGAATGTGAATTGGAACGAAATCGCCAATAGATAAGACCATTTTACAATTTGGGCCCAAGTTAGAAGCAGAGCCTAAGGTGTAAATTATCTATAGTCCATATCTCGGAAACTATAAGAGATAATGCAATTTGGCAACCGGCAATGTAATTAGCATGCCGAATATTACTTGGAATGTGAATTGGAACGAAATCGCCAATAGATAAGACCATTTTACAATTTGGGCCCAAGTTAGAAGCAGAGCCTAAGGTGTAAATTATCGATAGTCCATATCTCGGAAACTATAAGAGATAATGCAATTTGGCAACCGGCAATGTAATTAGCATGCCGAATATTACTTGGAATGTGAATTGGAACGAAATCGCCAATAGATAAGACCATTTTACAATTTGGGCCCAAGTTAGAAGCAGAGCCTAAGGTGTAAATTATCGATAGTCCATATCTCGGAAACTATAAGAGATAATGCAATTTGGCAACCGGCAATGTAATTAGCATGCCGAATATTACTTGGAATGTGAATTGGAACGAAATCGCCAATAGATAAGACCATTTTACAATTTGGGCCCAAGTTAGAAGCAGAGCCTAAGGTGTAAATTATTGATAGTCCATATCTCGGAAACTATAAGAGATAATGCAATTTCGCAACCGGCAATGTAATTAGCATGCCGAATATCACTTGGAATGTGAATTGGGACGAAATCGCCAATAGATAAGACCATTTTACAATTTGGGCCCAAGTTAGAAGCAGAGCCTAAGGTGTAAATTATCGATAGTCCATATCTCGGAAACTATAAGAGATAATGCAATTTGGCAACCGGCAATGTAATTAGCATGCCGAATATTACTTGGAATGTGAATTGGAACGAAATCGCCAATAGATAAGACCATTTTACAATTTGGGCCCAAGTTAGAAGCAGAGCCTAAGATGTAAATTATCGATAGTCCATATCTCGGAAACTATAAGAGATAATGCAATTTGGCAACCGGCAATGTAATTAGCATGCCGAATATTACTTGGAATGTGAATTGGAACGAAATCGCCAATAGATAAGACCATTTTACAATTTGGGCCCAAGTTAGAAGCAGAGCCTAAGGTGTAAATTATCGATAGTCCATATCTCGGAAACTATAAGAGATAATGCAATTTGGCAACCGGCAATGTAATTAGCATGCCGAATATTACTTGGAATGTGAATTGGAACGAAATCGCCAATAGATAAGACCATTTTACAATTTGGGCCCAAGTTAGAAGCAGAGCCTAAGATGTAAATTATCGATAGTCCATATCTCGGAAACTATAAGAGATAATGCAATTTGGCAACCGGCAATGTAATTAGCATGCCGAATATTACTTGGAATGTGAATTGGAACGAAATCGCCAATAGATAAGACCATTTTACAATTTGGGCCCAAGTTAGAAGCAGAGCCTAAGGTGTAAATTATCGATAGTCCATATCTCGGAAACTATAAGAGATAATTCAATTTGGCAACCGGCAATGTAATTAGCATGCCGGATATTACTTGGAATGTGAATTGGAACGAAATCGCCAATAGATAAGACCATTTTACAATTTGGGCCCAAGTTAGAAGCAGAGCCTAAGGTGTAAATTATCGATAGTCCATATCTCGGAAACTATAAGAGATAATGCAATTTGGCAACCGGCAATGTAATTAGCATGCCGAATATTACTTGGAATGTGAATTGGAACGAAATCGCCAATAGATAAGACGATTTTACAATTTGGGCCCAAGTTAGAAGCAGAGCCTAAGATGTAAATTATCGATAGTCTATATCTCGGAAACTATAAGAGATAATTCAATCTGGCAACCGGCAATGTAATTAGCATGCCGGATATTACTTGGAATGTGAATTGGAACGAAATCGCCAATAGATAAGACCATTTTACAATTTGGGCCCAAGTTAGAAGCAGAGCCTAAGGTGTAAATTATCGATAGTCCATATCTCGGAAACTATAAGAGATAATGCAATTTGGCAACCGGCAATGTAATTAGCATGCCGAATATTACTTGGAATGTGAATTGGAACGAAATCGCCAATAGATAAGACGATTTTACAATTTGGGCCCAAGTTAGAAGCAGAGCCTAAGATGTAAATTATCGATAGTCCATATCTCGGAAACTATAAGAGATAATGCAATTTGGCAACCGGCAATGTAATTAGCATGCCGAATATTACTTGGAATGTGAATTGGAACGAAATCGCCAATAGATAAGACCATTTTACAATTTGGGCCCAAGTTAGAAGCAGAGCCTAAGGTGTAAATTATCGATAGTCCATATCTCGGAAACTATAAGAGATAATGCAATTTGGCAACCGGCAATGTAATTAGCATGCCGAATATTACTTGTAATGTGAATTGGAACGAAATCGCCAATAGATAAGACGATTTTACAATTTGGGCCCAAGTTAGAAGCAGAGCCTAAGGTGTAAATTATCGATAGTCCATATCTCGGAAACTATAAGAGATAATGCAATTTGGCAACCGGCAATGTAATTAGCATGCCGAATATTACTTGGAATGTGAATTGGAACGAAATCGCCAATAGATAAGACCATTTTACTATTTGGGCCCAAGTTAGAAGCAGAGCCTAAGGTGTAAATTATCGATAGTCCATATCTCGGAAACTATAAGAGATAATGCAATTTGGCAACCGGCAATGTAATTAGCATGCCGAATATTACTTAGAATGTGAATTGGAACGAAATCGCCAATAGATAAGACCATTTTACAATTTGGGCCCAAGTTAGAAGCAGAGCCTAAGGTGTAATTTATCGATAGTCCATATCTCGGAAACTATAAGAGATAATGCAATTTGGCAACCGGCAATGTAATTAGCATGCCGAATATTACTTGGAATGTGAATTGGAACGAAATCGCCAATAGATAAGACGATTTTACAATTTGGGCCCAAGTTAGAAGCAGAGCCTAAGATGTAAATTATCGATAGTCCATATCTCGGAAACTATAAGAGATAATGCAATTTGGCAATCGGCAATGTAATTAGCATGCCGAATATTACTTGGAATGTGAATTGGAACGAAATCGCCAATAGATAAGACCATTTTACAATTTGGGCCCAAGTTAGAAGCAGAGCCTAAGGTGTAAATTATCGATAGTCCATATCTCGGAAACTATAAGAGATAATGCAATTTGGCAACCGGCAATGTAATTAGCATGCCGAATATTACTTGGAATGTGAATTGGAACGAAATCGCCAATAGGTAAGACCATTTTACAATTTGGGCCCAAGTTAGAAGCAGAGCCTAAGGTGTAAATTATCGATAGTCCATATCTCGGAAACTATAAGAGATAATTCAATTTGGCAACCGGCAATGTAATTAGCATGCCGGATATTACTTGGAATGTGAATTGGAACGAAATCGCCAATAGATAAGAACATTTTACAATTTGGGCCCAAGTTAGAAGCAGAGCCTAAGGTGTAAATTACCGATAGTCCATATCTCGGAAACTATAAGAGATAATGCAATTTGGCAACCGGCAATGTAATTAGCATGCCGAATATTACTTGGAATGTGAATTGGAACGAAAACGCCAATAGATAAGACCATTTTACAATTTGGGCCCAAGTTAGAAGCAGAGCCTAAGGTGTAAATTATCGATAGTCCATATCTCGGAAACTATAAGAGATAATGCAATTTGGCAACCGGCAATGTAATTAGCATGCCGAATATTACTTGGAATGTGAATTGGAACGAAATCGCCAATAGATAAGACCATTTTACAATTTGGGCCCAAGTTAGAAGCAGAGCCTAAGGTGTAAATTATCGATAGTCCACATCTCGGAAACTATAAGAGATAATGCAATTTGGCAACCGGCAATGTAATTAGCATGCCGAATATTACTTGGAATGTGAATTGGAACGAAATCGCCAATAGATAAGACCATTTTTCAATTTGGGCCCAAGTTAGAAGCAGAGCCTAAGGTGTAAATTATCGATAGTCCATATCTCGGAAACTATAAGAGATAATGCAATTTGGCAACCGGCAATGTAATTAGCATGCCGAATATTACTTGGAATGTGAATTGGAACGAAATCGCCAATAGATAAGACCATTTTACAATTTGGGCCCAAGTTAGAAGCAGAGCCTAAGGTGTAAATTATTGATAGTCCATATCTCGGAAACTATAAGAGATAATGCAATTTCGCAACCGGCAATGTAATTAGCATGCCGAATATCACTTGGAATGTGAATTGGGACGAAATCGCCAATAGATAAGACCATTTTACAATTTGGGCCCAAGTTAGAAGCAGAGCCTAAGGTGTAAATTATCGATAGTCCATATCTCGGAAACTATAAGAGATAATGCAATTTGGCAACCGGCAATGTAATTAGCATGCCGAATATTACTTGGAATGTGAATTGGAACGAAATCGCCAATAGATAAGACGATTTAACAATTTGGGCCCAAGTTAGAAGCAGAGCCTAAGATGTAAATTATCGATAGTCCATATCTCGGAAACTATAAGAGATAATGCAATTTGGCAACCGGCAATGTAATTAGCATGCCGAATATTACTTGGAATGTGAATTGGAACGAAATCGCCAATAGATAAGACCATTTTACAATTTGGGCCCAAGTTAGAAGCAGAGCCTAAGGTGTAAATTATCGATAGTCCATATCTCGGAAACTATAAGAGATAATGCAATTTGGCAACCGGCAATGTAATTAGCATGCCGAATATTACTTGGAATGTGAATTGGAACGAAATCGCCAATAGATAAGACCATTTTACAATTTGGGCCCAAGTTAGAAGCAGAGCCTAAGGTGTAAATTATCGATAGTCCATATCTCGGAAACTATAAGAGATAATGCAATTTGGCAAACGGCAATGTAATTAGCATGCCGAATATTACTTGGAATGTGAATTGGAACGAAATCGCCAATAGATAAGACCATTTTACAATTTGGGCCCAAGTTAGAAGCAGAGCCTAAGGTGTAAATTATCGATAGTCCATATCTCGGAAACTATAAGAGATAATGCAATTTGGCAACCGGCAATGTAATTAGCATGCCGAATATTACTTGGAATGTGAATTGGAACGAAATCGCCAATAGATAAGGCCATTTTACAATTTGGGCCCAAGTTAGAAGCAGAGCCTAAGGTGTAAATTATTGATAGTCCATATCTCGGAAACTATAAGAGATAATGCAATTTCGCAACCGGCAATGTAATTAGCATGCCGAATACCACTTGGAATGTGAATTGGGACGAAATCGCCAATAGATAAGACCATTTTACAATTTGGGCCCAAGTTAGAAGCAGAGCCTAAGGTGTAAATTATCGATAGTCCATATCTCGGAAACTATAAGAGATAATGCAATTTGGCAACCGGCAATGTAATTAGCATGCCGAATATTACTTGGAATGTGAATTGGAACGAAATCGCCAATAGATAAGACCATTTTACAATTTGGGCCCAAGTTAGAAGCAGAGCCTAAGGTGTAAATTATCGATAGTCCATATCTCGGAAACTATAAGAGATAATGCAATTTGGCAACCGGCAATGTAATTAGCATGCCGAATATTACTTGGAATGTGAATTGGAACGAAATCGCCAATAGGTAAGACCATTTTACAATTTGGGCCCAAGTTAGAAGCAGAGCCTAAGATGTAAATTATCGATAGTCCATATCTCGGAAACTATAAGAGATAATGCAATTTGGCAATCGGCAATGTAATTAGCATGCCGAATATTACTTGGAATGTGAATTGGAACGAAATCGCCAATAGATAAGACCATTTTACAATTTGGGCCCAAGTTAGAAGCAGAGCCTAAGGTGTAAATTATCGATAGTCCATATCTCGGAAACTATAAGAGATAATGCAATTTGGCAACCGGCAATGTAATTAGCATGCCGAATATTACTTGGAATGTGAATTGGAACGAAATCGCCAATAGATAAGACCATTTTACAATTTGGGCCCAAGTTAGAAGCAGAGCCTAAGGTGTAAATTATCGATAGTCCATATCTCGGAAACTATAAGAGATAATGCAATTTGGCAACCGGCAATGTAATTAGCATGCCGAATATTACTTGGAATGTGAATTGGAACGAAATCGCCAATAGATAAGACCATTTTACAATTTGGGCCCAAGTTAGAAGCAGAGCCTAAGGTGTAAATTATCGATAGTCCATATCTCGGAAACTATAAGAGATAATGCAATTTGGCAACCGGCAATGTAATTAGCATGCCGAATATTACTTGGAATGTGAATTGGAACGAAATCGCCAATAGATAAGACCATTTTACAATTTGGGCCCAAGTTAGAAGCAGAGCCTAAGGTGTAAATTATCGATAGTCCATATCTCGGAAACTATAAGAGATAATGCAATTTGGCAACCGGCAATGTAATTAGCATGCCGAATATTACTTGGAATGTGAATTGGAACGAAATCGTCAATAGATAAGACCATTTTACAATTTGGGCCCAAGTTAGAAGCAGAGCCTAAGATGTAAATTATCGATAGTCCATATCTCGGAAACTATAAGAGATAATGCAATTTGGCAACCGGCAATGTAATTAGCATGCCGAATATTACTTGGAATGTGAATTGGAACGAAATCGCCAATAGATAAGACCATTTTACAATTTGGGCCCAAGTTAGAAGCAGAGCCTAAGGTTTAAATTATCGATAGTCCATATCTCGGAAACTATAAGAGATAATTCAATTTGGCAACCGGCAATGTAATTAGCATGCCGGATATTACTTGGAATGTGAATTGGAACGAAATCGCCAATAGATAAGACCATTTTACAATTTGGGCCCAAGTTAGAAGCAGAGCCTAAGGTGTAAATTATCGATAGTCCATATCTCGGAAACTATAAGAGATAATGCAATTTGGCAACCGGCAATGTAATTAGCATGCCGAATATTACTTGGAATGTGAATTGGAACGAAATCGCCAATAGATAAGACCATTTTACTATTTGGGCCCAAGTTAGAAGCAGAGCCTAAGATGTAAATTATCGATAGTCCATATCTCGGAAACTATAAGAGATAATGCAATTTGGCAACCGGCAATGTAATTAGCATGCCGAATATTACTTGGAATGTGAATTGGAACGAAATCGCCAATAGATAAGACCATTTTACAATTTGGGCCCAAGTTAGAAGCAGAGCCTAAGGTGTAAATTATCGATAGTCCATATCTCGGAAACTATAAGAGATAATGCAATTTGGCAACCGGCAATGTAATTAGCATGCCGAATATTACTTGGAATGTGAATTGGAACGAAATCGCCAATAGATAAGACGATTTTACAATTTGGGCCCAAGTTAGAAGCAGAGCCTAAGATGTAAATTATCGATAGTCCATATCTCGGAAACTATAAGAGATAATGCAATTTGGCAACCGGCAATGTAATTAGCATGCCGAATATTACTTGGAATGTGAATTGGAACGAAATCGCCAATAGATAAGACCATTTTACAATTTGGGCCCAAGTTAGAAGCAGAGCCTAAGGTGTAAATTATCGATAGTCCATATCTCGGAAACTATAAGAGATAATGCAATTTGGCAACCGGCAATGTAATTAGCATGCCGAATATTACTTGGAATGTGAATTGGAACGAAATCGCCAATAGATAAGACCATTTTACAATTTGGGCCCAAGTTAGAAGCAGAGCCTAAGGTGTAAATTATCGATAGTCCATATCTCGGAAACTATAAGAGATAATGCAATTTGGCAACCGGCAATGTAATTAGCATGCCGAATATTACTTGGAATGTGAATTGGAACGAAATCGCCAATAGATAAGACCATTTTACAATTTGGGCCCAAGTTAGAAGCAGAGCCTAAGGTGTAAATTATCGATAGTCCATATCTCGGAAACTATAAGAGATAATGCAATTTGGCAACCGGCAATGTAATTAGCATGCCGAATATTACTTGGAATGTGAATTGGAACGAAATCGCCAATAGATAAGACCATTTTACAATTTGGGCCCAAGTTAGAAGCAGAGCCTAAGGTGTAAATTATTGATAGTCCATATCTCGGAAACTATAAGAGATAATGCAATTTCGCAACCGGCAATGTAATTAGCATGCCGAATAACACTTGGAATGTGAATTGGGACGAAATCGCCAATAGATAAGACCATTTTACAATTTGGGCCCAAGTTAGAAGCAGAGCCTAAGGTGTAAATTATCGATAGTCCATATCTCGGAAACTATAAGAGATAATGCAATTTGGCAACCGGCAATGTAATTAGCATGCCGAATATTACTTGGAATGTGAATTGGAACGAAATCGCCAATAGATAAGACCATTTTACAATTTGGGCCCAAGTTAGAAGCAGAGCCTAAGGTGTAAATTATCGATAGTCCATATCTCGGAAACTATAAGAGATAATGCAATTTGGCAACCGGCAATGTAATTAGCATGCCGAATATTACTTGGAATGTGAATTGGAACGAAATCGCCAATAGGTAAGACCATTTTACAATTTGGGCCCAAGTTAGAAGCAGAGCCTAAGGTGTAAATTATCGATAGTCCATATCTCGGAAACTATAAGAGATAATTCAATTTGGCAACCGGCAATGTAATTAGCATGCCGAATATTACTTGGAATGTGAATTGGAACGAAATCGCCAATAGATAAGACCATTTTACAATTTGGGCCCAAGTTAGAAGCAGAGCCTAAGGTGTAAATTATCGATAGTCCATATCTCGGAAACTATAAGAGATAATGCAATTTGGCAACCGGCAATGTAATTAGCATGCCGAATATTACTTGGAATGTGAATTGGAACGAAATCGCCAATAGGTAAGACCATTTTACAATTTGGGCCCAAGTTAGAAGCAGAGCCTAAGGTGTAAATTATCGATAGTCCATATCTCGGAAACTATAAGAGATAATTCAATTTGGCAACCGGCAATGTAATTAGCATGCCGAATATTACTTGGAATGTGAATTGGAACGAAATCGCCAATAGATAAGACCATTTTACAATTTGGGCCCAAGTTAGAAGCAGAGCCTAAGGTGTAAATTATCGATAGTCCATATCTCGGAAACTATAAGAGATAATGCAATTTGGCAACCGGCAATGTAATTAGCATGCCGAATATTACTTGGAATGTGAATTGGAACGAAATCGCCAATAGATAAGACCATTTTACAATTTGGGCCCAAGTTAGAAGCAGAGCCTAAGGTGTAAATTATCGATAGTCCATATCTCGGAAACTATAAGAGATAATGCAATTTGGCAACCGGCAATGTAATTAGCATGCCGAATATTACTTGGAATGTGAATTGGAACGAAATCGCCAATAGATAAGACCATTTTACAATTTGGGCCCAAGTTAGAAGCAGAGCCTAAGGTGTAAATTATCGATAGTCCATATCTCGGAAACTATAAGAGATAATGCAATTTGGCAACCGGCAATGTAATTAGCATGCCGAATATTAATTGGAATGTGAATTGGAACGAAATCGCCAATAGATAAGACCATTTTACAATTTGGGCCCAAGTTAGAAGCAGAGCCTAAGGTGTAAATTATCGATAGTCCATATCTCGGAAACTATAAGGGATAATGCAATTTGGCAACCGGCAATGTAATTAGCATGCCGAATATTACTTGGAATGTGAATTGGAACGAAATCGCCAATAGGTAAGACCATTTTACAATTTGGGCCCAAGTTAGAAGCAGAGCCTAAGGTTTAAATTATCGATAGTCCATATCTCGGAAACTATAAGAGATAATTCAATTTGGCAACCGGCAATGTAATTAGCATGCCGGATATTACTTGGAATGTGAATTGGAACGAAATCGCCAATAGATAAGACCATTTTACAATTTGGGCCCAAGTTAGAAGCAGAGCCTAAGGTGTAAATTATCGATAGTCCATATCTCGGAAACTATAAGAGATAATGCAATTTGGCAACCGGCAATGTAATTAGCATGCCGAATATTACTTGGAATGTGAATTGGAACGAAATCGCCAATAGATAAGACCATTTTACTATTTGGGCCCAAGTTAGAAGCAGAGCCTAAGATGTAAATTATCGATAGTCCATATCTCGGAAACTATAAGAGATAATGCAATTTGGCAACCGGCAATGTAATTAGCATGCCGAATATTACTTGGAATGTGAATTGGAACGAAATCGCCAATAGATAAGACCATTTTACAATTTGGGCCCAAGTTAGAAGCAGAGCCTAAGGTGTAAATTATCGATAGTCCATATCTCGGAAACTATAAGAGATAATGCAATTTGGCAACCGGCAATGTAATTAGCATGCCGAATATTACTTGGAATGTGAATTGGAACGAAATCGCCAATAGATAAGACGATTTTACAATTTGGGCCCAAGTTAGAAGCAGAGCCTAAGATGTAAATTATCGATAGTCCATATCTCGGAAACTATAAGAGATAATGCAATTTGGCAACCGGCAATGTAATTAGCATGCCGAATATTACTTGGAATGTGAATTGGAACGAAATCGCCAATAGATAAGACCATTTTACAATTTGGGCCCAAGTTAGAAGCAGAGCCTAAGGTGTAAATTATCGATAGTCCATATCTCGGAAACTATAAGAGATAATGCAATTTGGCAACCGGCAATGTAATTAGCATGCCGAATATTACTTGGAATGTGAATTGGAACGAAATCGCCAATAGATAAGACCATTTTACAATTTGGGCCCAAGTTAGAAGCAGAGCCTAAGGTGTAAATTATCGATAGTCCATATCTCGGAAACTATAAGAGATAATGCAATTTGGCAACCGGCAATGTAATTAGCATGCCGAATATTACTTGGAATGTGAATTGGAACGAAATCGCCAATAGATAAGACCATTTTACAATTTGGGCCCAAGTTAGAAGCAGAGCCTAAGGTGTAAATTATCGATAGTCCATATCTCGGAAACTATAAGAGATAATGCAATTTGGCAACCGGCAATGTAATTAGCATGCCGAATATTACTTGGAATGTGAATTGGAACGAAATCGCCAATAGATAAGACCATTTTACAATTTGGGCCCAAGTTAGAAGCAGAGCCTAAGGTGTAAATTATTGATAGTCCATATCTCGGAAACTATAAGAGATAATGCAATTTCGCAACCGGCAATGTAATTAGCATGCCGAATAACACTTGGAATGTGAATTGGGACGAAATCGCCAATAGATAAGACCATTTTACAATTTGGGCCCAAGTTAGAAGCAGAGCCTAAGGTGTAAATTATCGATAGTCCATATCTCGGAAACTATAAGAGATAATGCAATTTGGCAACCGGCAATGTAATTAGCATGCCGAATATTACTTGGAATGTGAATTGGAACGAAATCGCCAATAGATAAGACCATTTTACAATTTGGGCCCAAGTTAGAAGCAGAGCCTAAGGTGTAAATTATCGATAGTCCATATCTCGGAAACTATAAGAGATAATGCAATTTGGCAACCGGCAATGTAATTAGCATGCCGAATATTACTTGGAATGTGAATTGGAACGAAATCGCCAATAGGTAAGACCATTTTACAATTTGGGCCCAAGTTAGAAGCAGAGCCTAAGGTGTAAATTATCGATAGTCCATATCTCGGAAACTATAAGAGATAATTCAATTTGGCAACCGGCAATGTAATTAGCATGCCGAATATTACTTGGAATGTGAATTGGAACGAAATCGCCAATAGATAAGACCATTTTACAATTTGGGCCCAAGTTAGAAGCAGAGCCTAAGGTGTAAATTATCGATAGTCCATATCTCGGAAACTATAAGAGATAATGCAATTTGGCAACCGGCAATGTAATTAGCATGCCGAATATTACTTGGAATGTGAATTGGAACGAAATCGCCAATAGATAAGACCATTTTACAATTTGGGCCCAAGTTAGAAGCAGAGCCTAAGGTGTAAATTATCGATAGTCCATATCTCGGAAACTATAAGAGATAATGCAATTTGGCAACCGGCAATGTAATTAGCATGCCGAATATTACTTGGAATGTGAATTGGAACGAAATCGCCAATAGATAAGACCATTTTACAATTTGGGCCCAAGTTAGAAGCAGAGCCTAAGGTGTAAATTATCGATAGTCCATATCTCGGAAACTATAAGAGATAATGCAATTTGGCAACCGGCAATGTAATTAGCATGCCGAATATTAATTGGAATGTGAATTGGAACGAAATCGCCAATAGATAAGACCATTTTACAATTTGGGCCCAAGTTAGAAGCAGAGCCTAAGGTGTAAATTATCGATAGTCCATATCTCGGAAACTATAAGGGATAATGCAATTTGGCAACCGGCAATGTAATTAGCATGCCGAATATTACTTGGAATGTGAATTGGAACGAAATCGCCAATAGGTAAGACCATTTTACAATTTGGGCCCAAGTTAGAAGCAGAGCCTAAGGTGTAAATTATCGATAGTCCATATCTCGGAAACTATAAGAGATAATTCAATTTGGCAACCGGCAATGTAATTAGCATGCCGAATATTACTTGGAATGTGAATTGGAACGAAATCGCCAATAGATAAGACCATTTTACAATTTGGGCCCAAGTTAGAAGCAGAGCCTAAGGTGTAAATTATTGATAGTCCATATCTCGGAAACTACAAGAGACAATGCAATTTGGCAACCGGCAATGTAATTAGCATGCCGAATATTACTTGGAATGTGAATTGGAACGAAATCGCCAATAGATAAGGCCATTTTACAATTTGGGCCCAAGTTAGAAGCAGAGCCTAAGGTGTAAATTATTGATAGTCCATATCTCGGAAACTATAAGAGATAATGCAATTTGGCAACCGGCAATGTAATTAGCATGCCGAATATTACTTGGAATGTGAATTGGAACGAAATCGCCAATAGATAAAACCATTTTACAATTTGGGCCCAAGTTAGAAGCAGAGCCTAAGGTGTAAATTATCGATAGTCCATATCTCGGAAACTATAAGAGATAATGCAATTTGGCAACCGGCAATGTAATTAGCATGCCGAATATTACTTGGAATGTGAATTGGAACGAAATCGCCAATAGATAAGACCATTTTACAATTTGGGCCCAAGTTAGAAGCAGAGCCTAAGGTGTAAATTATTGATAGTTCATATCTCGGAAACTATAAGAGATAATGCAATTTGGCAATCGGCAATGTAATTAGCATGCCGAATATTACTTGGAGTGTGAATTGGAACGAAATCGCCAATAGATAAGACCATTTTACAATTTGGGCCCAAGTTAGAAGCAGAGCCTAAGGTGTAAATTATCGATAGTCCATATCTCGGAAACTATAAGAGATAATGCAATTTGGCAACCGGCAATGTAATTAGCATGCCGAATATTACTTGGAATGTGAATTGGAACGAAATCGCCAATATATAAGACCATTTTACAATTTGGGCCCAAGTTAGAAGCAGAGCCTAAGGTGTAAATTATCGATAGTCCATATCTCGGAAACTATAAGAGATAATGCAATTTGGCAACCGGCAATGTAATTAGCATGCCGAATATTACTTGGAATGTGAATTGGAACGAAATCGCCAATAGATAAGACCATTTTACAATTTGGGCCCAAGTTAGAAGCAGAGCCTAAGGTGTAAATTATCGATAGTCCATATATCGGAAACTATAAGAGATAATGCAATTTGGCAACCGGCAATGTAATTAGCATGCCGAATATTACTTGGAATGTGAATTGGAACGAAATCGCCAATAGATAAGACCATTTTACAATTTGGGCCCAAGTTAGAAGCAGAGCCTAAGGTGTAAATTATCGATAGTCCATATCTCGGAAACTATAAGAGATAATGCAATTTGGCAACCGGCAATGTAATTAGCATGCCGAATATTACTTGGAATGTGAATTGGAACGAAATCGCCAATAGATAAGACCATTTTACAATTTGGGCCCAAGTTAGAAGCAGAGCCTAAGGTGTAAATTATTGATAGTCCATATCTCGGAAACTATAAGAGATAATGCAATTTCGCAACCGGCAATGTAATTAGCATGCGGAATGTCACTTGGAACGTGAATTGGGACGAAATCGCCAATAGATAAGACCATTTTACAATTTGGGCACAAGTTAGAAGCAGAGCCTAAGGTGTAAATTATCGATAGTCCATATCTCGGAAACTATAAGAGATAATGCAATTTGGCAACCGGCAATGTAATTAGCATGCCGGATATTACTTGGAATGTGAATTGGAACGAAATCGCCAATAGATAAGACTATTTTACAATTTGGGCCCAAGTTAGAAGCAGAGCCTAAGGTGTAAATTATCGATAGTCCATATCTCGGAAACTATAAGAGATAATGCAATTTGGCAACCGGCAATGTAATTAGCATGCCGGATATTACTTGGAATGTGAATTGGAACGAAATCGCCAATAGATAAGACCATTTTACAATTTGGGCCCAAGTTAGAAGCAGAGCCTAAGGTGTAAATTATCGATAGTCCATATCTCGGAAACTATAAGAGATAATGCAACTTGGCAACCGGCAATGTAATTAGCATGCCGAATATTACTTGGAATGTGAATTGGAACGAAATCGCCAATAGATAAGACGATTTTACAATTTGGGCCCAAGGTAGAAGCAGAACCTAAGATGTAAATTATCGATAGTCCATATCTCGGAAACTATAAGAGATAATGCAATTTGGCAATCGGCAATGTAATTAGCATGCCGAATATTACTTGGAATGTGAATTGGAACGAAATCGCCAATAGATAAGACCATTTTACAATTTGGGCCCAAGTTAGAAGCAGAGCCTAAGGTGTAAATTATCGATAGTCCATATCTCGGAAACTATAAGAGATAATGCAATTTAGCAACCGGCAATGTAATTAGCATGCCGAATATTACTTGGAATGTGAATTGGAATGAAATCGCCAATAGGTAAGACCATTTTACAATTTGGGCCCAAGTTAGAAGCAGAGCCTAAGGTGTAAATTATCGATAGTCCATATCTCGGAAACTATAAGAGATAATTCAATTTGGCAACCGGCAATGTAATTAGCATGCCGGATATTACTTGGAATGTGAATTGGAACGAAATCGCCAATAGATAAGAACATTTTACAATTTGGGCCCAAGTTAGAAGCAGAGCCTAAGGTGTAAATTACCGATAGTCCATATCTCGGAAACTATAAGAGATAATGCAATTTGGCAACCGGCAATGTAATTAGCATGCCGAATATTACTTGGAATGTGAATTGGAACGAAAACGCCAATAGATAAGACCATTTTACAATTTGGGCCCAAGTTAGAAGCAGAGCCTAAGGTGTAAATTATCGATAGTCCATATCTCGGAAACTATAAGAGATAATGCAATTTGGCAACCGGCAATGTAATTAGCATGCCGAATATTACTTGGAATGTGAATTGGAACGAAATCGCCAATAGATAAGACCATTTTACAATTTGGGCCCAAGTTAGAAGCAGAGCCTAAGGTGTAAATTATTGATAGTCCATATCTCGGAAACTATAAGAGATAATGCAATTTCGCAACCGGCAATGTAATTAGCATGCCGAATGTCACTTGGAATGTGAATTGGGATGAAATCGCCAATAGATAAGACCATTTTACAATTTGGGCCCAAGTTAGAAGCAGAGCCTAAGGTGTAAATTATCGATAGTCCATATCTCGGAAACTATAAGAGATAATGCAATTTGGCAACCGGCAATGTAATTAGCATGCCGAATATTACTTGGAATGTGAATTGGAACGAAAACGCCAATAGATAAGACCATTTTACAATTTGGGCCCAAGTTAGATGCAGAGCCTAAGGTGTAAATTATCGATAGTCCATATCTCGGAAACTATAAGAGATAATGCAATTTGGCAACCGGCAATGTAATTAGCATGCCGAATATTACTTGGAATGTGAATTGGAACGAAAACGCCAATAGATAAGACCATTTTACAATTTGGGCCCAAGTTAGATGCAGAGCCTAAGGTGTAAATTATCGATAGTCCATATCTCGGAAACTATAAGAGATAATGCAATTTGGCAACCGGCAATGTAATTAGCATGCCGAATATTACTTGGAATGTGAATTGGAACGAAATCGCCAATAGATAAGACCATTTTACAATTTGGGCCCAAGATAGAAGCAGAGCCTAAGGTGTAAATTATCGATAGTCCATATCTCGGAAACTATAAGAGATAATGCAATTTGGCAACCGGCAATGTAATTAGCATGCCGAATATTACTTGGAATGTGAATTGGAACGAAATCGCCAATAGATAAGACCATTTTACAATTTGGGCCCAAGTTAGAAGCAGAGCCTAAGGTGTAAATTATCGATAGTCCATATCTCGGAAACTATAAGAGATAATGCAATTTGGCAACCGGCAATGTAATTAGCATGCCGAATATTACTTGGAATGTGAATTGGAACGAAATCGCCAATAGATAAGACCATTTTACAATTTGGGCCCAAGTTAGAAGCAGAGCCTAAGGTGTAAATTATTGATAGTCCATATCTCGGAAACTATAAGAGATAATGCAATTTCGCAACCGGCAATGTAATTAGCATGCCGAATATCACTTGGAATGTGAATTGGGACGAAATCGCCAATAGGTAAGACCATTTTACAATTTGGGCCCAAGTTAGAAGCAGAGCCTAAGGTGTAAATTATCGATAGTCCATATCTCGGAAACTATAAGAGATAATGCAATTTGGCAACCGGCAATGTAATTAGCATGCCGAATATTACTTGGAATGTGAATTGGAACGAAATCGCCAATAGATAAGACCATTTTACAATTTGGGCACAAGTTAGAAGCAGAGCCTAAGGTGTAAATTATTGATAGTCCATATCTCGGAAACTATAAGAGATAATGCAATTTCGCAATCGGCAATGTAATTAGCATGCCGAATATCACTTGGAATGTGAATTGGGACGAAATCGCCAATAGATAAGACCATTTTACAATTTGGGCCCAAGTTAGAAGCAGAGCCTAAGGTGTAAATTATCGATAGTCCATATCTCGGAAACTATAAGAGATAAAGCAATTTGGCAACCGGTAATGTAATTAGCATGCCGAATATTACTTGGAATGTGAATTGGAACGAAATCGCCAATAGATAAGACCATTTTACAATTTGGGCCCAAGTTAGAAGCAGAGCCTAAGATGTAAATTATCGATAGTCCATATCTCGGAAACTATAAGAGATAATGCAATTTGGCAACCGGCAATGTAATTAGCATGCCGAATATTATTTGGAATGTGAATTGGAACGAAATCGCCAATAGATAAGACCATTTTACAATTTGGGCCCAAGTTAGAAGCAGAGCCTAAGGTGTAAATTATTGATAGTCCATATCTCGGAAACTATAAGAGATAATGCAATTTCGCAACCGGCAATGTAATTAGCATGCCGTATATTACTTGGAGTGCGAATTGGAACGAAATCGCCAATAGGTAAGACCATTTTACAATTTGGGCCCAAGTTAGAAGCAGAGCCTAAGGTGTAAATTATCGATAGTCCATATCTCGGAAACTATAAGGGATAATGCAATTTGGCAACCGGCAATGTAATTAGCATGCCGAATATTACTTGGAATGTGAATTGGAACGAAATCGCCAATAGATAAGACCATTTTACAATTTGGGCCCAAGTTAGAAACAGAGCCTAAGGTGTAAATTATCGATAGTCCATATCTCGGAAACTATAAGAGATAATGCAATTTGGCAACCGGCAATGTAATTAGCATGCCGAATATAACTTGGAATGTGAATTGGAACGAAATCGCCAATAGGTAAGACCATTTTACAATTTGGGCCCAAGTTAGAAGCAGAGCCTAAGGTGTAAATTATCGATAGTCCATATCTCGGAAACTATAAGAGAAAATTCAATTTGGCAACCGGCAATGTAATTAGCATGCCGAATATTACTTGGAATGTGAATTGGAACGAAATCGCCAATAGATAAGACCATTTTACAATTTGGGCCCAAGTTAGAAGCAGAGCCTAAGGTGTAAATTATCGATAGTCCATATCTCGGAAACTATAAGAGATAATGCAATTTGGCAACCGGCAATGTAATTAGCATGCCGAATATTACTTGGAATGTGAATTGGAACGAAATCGCCAATAGATAAGACCATTTTACAATTTGGGCCCAAGTTAGAAGCAGAGCCTAATTTGTAAATTATCGATAGTCCATATCTCGGAAACTATAAGAGATAATGCAATTTCGCAACCGGCAATGTAATTAGCATGCTGAATATTACTTGGAATGTGAATTGGAACGAAATCGCCAATAGATAAGACCATTTTACAATTTGGGCCCAAGTTAGAAGCAGAGCCTAAGGTGTAAATTATCGATAGTCCATATCTCGGAAACTATAAGAGATAATGCAATTTGGCAACCGGCAATGTAATTAGCATGCCGAATATTACTTGGAATGTGAATTGGAACGAAATCGCCAATAGATAAGACCATTTTACAATTTGGGCCCAAGTTAGAAGCAGAGCCTAAGGTGTAAATTATCGATAGTCCATATCTCGGAAACTATAAGAGATAATGCAATTTGGCAACCGGCAATGTAATTAGCATGCCGAATATTACTTGGAATGTGAATTGGAACGAAATCGCCAATAGATAAGACCATTTTACAATTTGGGCCCAAGTTAGAAGCAGAGCCAAAGGTGTAAATTATCGATAGTCCACATCTCGGAAACTATAAGAGATAATGCAATTTGGCAACCGGCAATGTAATTAGCATGCCGAATATTACTTGGAATGTGAATTGGAACGAAATCGCCAATAGATAAGACCATTTTACAATTTGGGCCCAAGTTAGAAGCAGAGCCTAAGGTGTAAATTATCGATAGTCCATATCTCGGAAACTATAAGAGATAATGCAATTTGGCAACCGGCAATGTAATTAGCATGCCGAATATTACTTGGAATGTGAATTGGAACGAAATCGCCAATAGATAAGACCATTTTACAATTTGGGCCCAAGTTAGAAGCAGAGCCTAAGGTGTAAATTATCGATAGTCCATATCTCGGAAACTATAAGAGATAATGCAATTTGGCAACCGGCAATGTAATTAGCATGCCGAATATTACTTGGAATGTGAATTGGAACGAAATCGCCAATAGATAAGACCATTTTACAATTTGGGCCCAAGATAGAAGCAGAGCCTATGGTGTAAATTATCGATAGTCCATATCTCGGAAACTATAAGAGATAATGCAATTTGGCAACCGGCAATGTAATTAGCATGCCGAATATTACTTGGAATGTGAATTGGAACGAAATCGCCAATAGATAAGACCATTTTACAATTTGGGCCCAAGTTAGAAGCAGAGCCTAAGGTGTAAATTATCGATAGTCCATATCTCGGAAACTATAAGAGATAATGCAATTTGGCAACCGGCAATGTAATTAGCATGCCGAATATTACTTGGAATGTGAATTGGAACGAAATCGCCAATAGATAAGACCATTTTACAATTTGGGCCCAAGTTAGAAGCAGAGCCTATGGTGTAAATTATCGATAGTCCATATCTCGGAAACTATAAGAGATAATGCAATTTGGCAACCGGCAATGTAATTAGCATGCCAAATATTACTTGGAATGTGAATTGGAACGAAATCGCCAATAGATAAGACCATTTTACAATTTGGGCCCAAGTTAGAAGCAGAGCCTAAGGTGTAAATTATCGATAGTCCATATCTCGGAAACTATAAGAGATAATGCAATTTGGCAACCGGCAATGTAATTAGCATGCCGAATATTACTTGGAATGTGAATTGGAACGAAATCGCCAATAGATAAGACCATTTTACAATTTGGGCCCAAGTTAGAAGCAGAGCCTAAGGTGTAAATTATTGATAGTCCATATCTCGGAAACTATAAGAGATAATGCAATTTCGCAACCGGCAATGTAATTAGCATGCCGAATATCACTTGGAATGTGAATTGGGACGAAATCGCCAATAGATAAGACCATTTTACAATTTGGGCCCAAGTTAGAAGCAGAGCCTAAGGTGTAAATTATCGATAGTCCATATCTCGGAAACTATAAGAGATAATGCAATTTGGCAACCGGCAATGTAATTAGCATGCCGAATATTACTTGGAATGTGAATTGGAACGAAATCGCCAATAGATAAGACGATTTAACAATTTGGGCCCAAGTTAGAAGCAGAGCCTAAGATGTAAATTATCGATAGTCCATATCTCGGAAACTATAAGAGATAATGCAATTTGGCAACCGGCAATGTAATTAGAATGCCGAATATTACTTGGAATGTGAATTGGAACGAAATCGCCAATAGATAAGACCATTTTACAATTTGGGCCCAAGTTAGAAGCAGAGCCTAAGGTGTAAATTATCGATAGTCCATATCTCGGAAACTATAAGAGATAATGCAATTTGGCAACCGGCAATGTAATTAGCATGCCGAATATTACTTGGAATGTGAATTGGAACGAAATCGCCAATAGATAAGACCATTTTACAATTTGGGCCCAAGTTAGAAGCAGAGCCTAAGGTGTAAATTATCGATAGTCCATATCTCGGAAACTATAAGAGATAATGCAATTTGGCAAACGGCAATGTAATTAGCATGCCGAATATTACTTGGAATGTGAATTGGAACGAAATCGCCAATAGATAAGACCATTTTACAATTTGGGCCCAAGTTAGAAGCAGAGCCTAAGGTGTAAATTATCGATAGTCCATATCTCGGAAACTATAAGAGATAATGCAATTTGGCAACCGGCAATGTAATTAGCATGCCGAATATTACTTGGAATGTGAATTGGAACGAAATCGCCAATAGATAAGGCCATTTTACAATTTGGGCCCAAGTTAGAAGCAGAGCCTAAGGTGTAAATTATTGATAGTCCATATCTCGGAAACTATAAGAGATAATGCAATTTCGCAACCGGCAATGTAATTAGCATGCCGAATACCACTTGGAATGTGAATTGGGACGAAATCGCCAATAGATAAGACCATTTTACAATTTGGGCCCAAGTTAGAAGCAGAGCCTAAGGTGTAAATTATCGATAGTCCATATCTCGGAAACTATAAGAGATAATGCAATTTGGCAACCGGCAATGTAATTAGCATGCCGAATATTACTTGGAATGTGAATTGGAACGAAATCGCCAATAGGTAAGACCATTTTACAATTTGGGCCCAAGTTAGAAGCAGAGCCTAAGGTGTAAATTATCGATAGTCCATATCTCGGAAACTATAAGAGATAATGCAATTTGGCAATCGGCAATGTAATTAGCATGCCGAATATTACTTGGAATGTGAATTGGAACGAAATCGCCAATAGATAAGACCATTTTACAATTTGGGCCCAAGTTAGAAGCAGAGCCTAAGGTGTAAATTATCGATAGTCCATATCTCGGAAACTATAAGAGATAATGCAATTTGGCAACCGGCAATGTAATTAGCATGCCGAATATTACTTGGAATGTGAATTGGAACGAAATCGCCAATAGATAAGACCATTTTACAATTTGGGCCCAAGTTAGAAGCAGAGCCTAAGGTGTAAATTATCGATAGTCCATATCTCGGAAACTATAAGAGATAATGCAATTTGGCAACCGGCAATGTAATTAGCATGCCGAATATTACTTGGAATGTGAATTGGAACGAAATCGCCAATAGATAAGACCATTTTACAATTTGGGCCCAAGTTAGAAGCAGAGCCTAAGGTGTAAATTATCGATAGTCCATATCTCGGAAACTATAAGGGATAATGCAATTTGGCAACCGGCAATGTAATTAGCATGCCGAATATTACTTGGAATGTGATTTGGAACGAAATCGCCAATAGATAAGACCATTTTACAATTTGGGCCCAAGTTAGAAGCAGAGCCTAAGGTGTAAATTATCGATAGTCCATATCTCGGAAACTATAAGAGATAATGCAATTTGGCAACCGGCAATGTAATTAGCATGCCGAATATTACTTGGAATGTGAATTGGAACGAAATCGCCAATAGGTAAGACCATTTTACAATTTGGGCCCAAGTTAGAAGCAGAGCCTAAGATGTAAATTATCGATAGTCCATATCTCGGAAACTATAAGAGATAATGCAATTTGGCAACCGGCAATGTAATTAGCATGCCGAATATTACTTGGAATGTGAATTGGAACGAAATCGCCAATAGATAAGACCATTTTACAATTTGGGCCCAAGTTAGAAGCAGAGCCTAAGGTGTAAATTATCGATAGTCCATATCTCGGAAACTATAAGAGATAATTCAATTTGGCAACCGGCAATGTAATTAGCATGCCGGATATTACTTGGAATGTGAATTGGAACGAAATCGCCAATAGATAAGACCATTTTACAATTTGGGCCCAAGTTAGAAGCAGAGCCTAAGGTGTAAATTATCGATAGTCCATATCTCGGAAACTATAAGAGATAATGCAATTTGGCAACCGGCAATGTAATTAGCATGCCGAATATTACTTGGAATGTGAATTGGAACGAAATCGCCAATAGATAAGACCATTTTACAATTTGGGCCCAAGTTAGAAGCAGAGCCTAAGGTGTAAATTATCGATAGTCCATATCTCGGAAACTATAAGAGATAATGCAATTTGGCAACCGGCAATGTAATTAGCATGCCGAATATTACTTGGAATGTGAATTGGAACGAAATCGCCAATAGATAAGACGATTTTACAATTTGGGCCCAAGTTAGAAGCAGAGCCTAAGATGTAAATTATCGATAGTCCATATCTCGGAAACTATAAGAGATAATGCAATTTGGCAACCGGCAATGTAATTAGCATGCCGAATATTACTTGGAATGTGAATTGGAACGAAATCGCCAATAGATAAGACCATTTTACAATTTGGGCCCAAGTTAGAAGCAGAGCCTAAGGTGTAAATTATCGATAGTCCATATCTCGGAAACTATAAGAGATAATGCAATTTGGCAACCGGCAATGTAATTAGCATGCCGAATATTACTTGGAATGTGAATTGGAACGAAATCGCCAATAGATAAGACCATTTTACAATTTGGGCCCAAGTTAGAAGCAGAGCCTAAGGTGTAAATTATCGATAGTCCATATCTCGGAAACTATAAGAGATAATGCAATTTGGCAACCGGCAATGTAATTAGCATGCCGAATATTACTTGGAATGTGAATTGGAACGAAATCGCCAATAGATAAGACCATTTTACAATTTGGGCCCAAGTTAGAAGCAGAGCCTAAGGTGTAAATTATCGATAGTCCATATCTCGGAAACTATAAGAGATAATGCAATTTGGCAACCGGCAATGTAATTAGCATGCCGAATATTACTTGGAATGTGAATTGGAACGAAATCGCCAATAGATAAGACCATTTTACAATTTGGGCCCAAGTTAGAAGCAGAGCCTAAGGTGTAAATTATTGATAGTCCATATCTCGGAAACTATAAGAGATAATGCAATTTCGCAACCGGCAATGTAATTAGCATGCCGAATACCACTTGGAATGTGAATTGGGACGAAATCGCCAATAGATAAGACCATTTTACAATTTGGGCCCTAGTTAGAAGCAGAGCCTAAGGTGTAAATTATCGATAGTCCATATCTCGGAAACTATAAGAGATAATGCAATTTGGCAACCGGCAATGTAATTAGCATGCCGAATATTACTTGGAATGTGAATTGGAACGAAATCGCCAATAGATAAGACCATTTTACAATTTGGGCCCAAGTTAGAAGCAGAGCCTAAGGTGTAAATTATCGATAGTCCATATCTCGGAAACTATAAGAGATAATGCAATTTGGCAACCGGCAATGTAATTAGCATGACGAATATTACTTGGAATGTGAATTGGAACGAAATCGCCAATAGGTAAGACCATTTTACAATTTGGGCCCAAGTTAGAAGCAGAGCCTAAGGTGTAAATTATCGATAGTCCATATCTCGGAAACTATAAGAGATAATTCAATTTGGCAACCGGCAATGTAATTAGCATGCCGAATATTACTTGGAATGTGAATTGGAACGAAATCGCCAATAAATAAGACCATTTTACAATTTGGGCCCAAGTTAGAAGCAGAGCCTAAGGTGTAAATTATCGATAGTCCATATCTCGGAAACTATAAGAGATAATGCAATTTGGCAACCGGCAATGTAATTAGCATGCCGAATATTACTTGGAATGTGAATTGGAACGAAATCGCCAATAGATAAGACCATTTTACAATTTGGGCCCAAGTTAGAAGCAGAGCCTAAGGTGTAAATTATCGATAGTCCATATCTCGGAAACTATAAGAGATAATGCAATTTGGCAACCGGCAATGTAATTAGCATGCCGAATATTACTTGGAATGTGAATTGGAACGAAATCGCCAATAGATAAGACCATTTTACAATTTGGGCCCAAGTTAGAAGCAGAGCCTAAGGTGCAAATTATCGATAGTCCATATCTCGGAAACTATAAGAGATAATGCAATTTGGCAACCGGCAATGTAATTAGCATGCCGAATATTAATTGGAATGTGAATTGGAACGAAATCGCCAATAGATAAGACCATTTTACAATTTGGGCCCAAGTTAGAAGCAGAGCCTAAGGTGTAAATTATCGATAGTCCATATCTCGGAAACTATAAGGGATAATGCAATTTGGCAACCGGCAATGTAATTAGCATGCCGAATATTACTTGGAGTGTGAATTGGAACGAAATCGCCAATAGGTAAGACCATTTTACAATTTGGGCCCAAGTTAGAAGCAGAGCCTAAGGTGTAAATTATCGATAGTCCATATCTCGGAAACTATAAGAGATAATTCAATTTGGCAACCGGCAATGTAATTAGCATGCCGAATATTACTTGGAATGTGAATTGGAACGAAATCGCCAATAGATAAGACCATTTTACAATTTGGGCCCAAGTTAGAAGCAGAGCCTAAGGTGTAAATTATTGATAGTCCATATCTCGGAAACTACAAGAGACAATGCAATTTGGCAATCGGCAATGTAATTAGCATGCCGAATATTACTTGGAATGTGAATTGGAACGAAATCGCCAATAGATAAGGCCATTTTACAATTTGGGCCCAAGTTAGAAGCAGAGCCTAAGGTGTAAATTATCGATAGTCCATATCTCGGAAACTATAAGAGATAATGCAATTTGGCAACCGGCAATGTAATTAGCATGCCGAATATTACTTGGAATGTGAATTGGAACGAAATCGCCAATAGATAAGACCATTTTACAATTTGGGCCCAAGTTAGAAGCAGAGCCTAAGGTGTAAATTATCGATAGTCCATATCTCGGAAACTATAAGAGATAATGCAATTTGGCAACCGGCAATGTAATTAGCATGCCGAATATTACTTGGAATGTGAATTGGAACGAAATCGCCAATAGGTAAGACCATTTTACAATTTGGGCCCAAGTTAGAAGCAGAGCCTAAGGTGTAAATTATCGATAGTCCATATCTCGGAAACTATAAGAGATAATTCAATTTGGCAACCGGCAATGTAATTAGCATGCCGAATATTACTTGGAATGTGAATTGGAACGAAATCGCCAATAGGTAAGACCATTTTACAATTTGGGCCCAAGTTAGAAGCAGAGCCTAAGGTGTAAATTATTGATAGTCCATATCTCGGAAACTACAAGAGACAATGCAATTTGGCAACCGGCAATGTAATTAGCATGCCGAATATTACTTGGAATGTGAATTGGAACGAAATCGCCAATAGATAAGACCATTTTACAATTTGGGCCCAAGTTAGAAGCAGAGCCTAAGGTGTAAATTATTGATAGTTCATATCTCGGAAACTATAAGAGATAATGCAATTTCGCAACCGGCAATGTAATTAGCATGCCGAATATTACTTGGAGTGTGAATTGGAACGAAATCGCCAATAGATAAGACCATTTTACAATTTGGGCCAAGTTAGAAGCAGAGCCTAAGGTGTAAATTATCGATAGTCCATATCTCGGAAACTATAAGAGATAATGCAATTTGGCAACCGGCAATGTAATTAGCATGCCGAATATTACTTGGAATGTGAATTGGAACGAAATCGCCAATATATAAGACCATTTTACAATTTGGGCCCAAGTTAGAAGCAGAGCCTAAGGTGTAAATTATCGATAGTCCATATCTCGGAAACTATAATAGATAATGCAATTTGGCAACCGGCAATGTAATTAGCATGCCGAATATTACTTGGAATGTGAATTGGAACGAAATCGCCAATAGATAAGACCATTTTACAATTTGGGTCCAAGTTAGAAGCAGAGCCTAAGGTGTAAATTATCGATAGTCCATATATCGGAAACTATAAGAGATAATGCAATTTGGCAACCGGCAATGTAATTAGCATGCCGAATATTACTTGGAATGTGAATTGGAACGAAATCGCCAATAGATAAGACCATTTTACAATTTGGGCCCAAGTTAGAAGCAGAGCCTAAGGTGTAAATTATCGATAGTCCATATCTCGGAAACTATAAGAGATAATGCAATTTGGCAACCGGCAATGTAATTAGCATGCCGAATATTACTTGGAATGTGAATTGGAACGAAATCGCCAATAGATAAGACCATTTTACAATTTGGGCCCAAGTTAGAAGCAGAGCCTAAGGTGTAAATTATTGATAGTCCATATCTCGGAAACTATAAGAGATAATGCAATTTCGCAACCGGCAATGTAATTAGCATGCCGAATGTCACTTGGAACGTGAATTGGGACGAAATCGCCAATAGATAAGACCATTTTACAATTTGGGCCCAAGTTAGAAGCAGAGCCTAAGGTGTAAATTATCGATAGTCCATATCTCGGAAACTATAAGAGATAATGCAATTTGGCAACCGGCAATGTAATTAGCATGCCGAATATTACTTGGAATGTGAATTGGAACGAAATCGCCAATAGATAAGACTATTTTACAATTTGGGCCCAAGTTAGAAGCAGAGCCTAAGGTGTAAATTATCGATAGTCCATATCTCGGAAACTATAAGAGATAATGCAATTTGGCAACCGGCAATGTAATTAGCATGCCGAATATTACTTGGAATGTGAATTGGAACGAAATCGCCAATAGATAAGACCATTTTACAATTTGGGCCCAAGTTAGAAGCAGAGCCCAAGGTGTAAATTATTGATAGTCCATATCTCGGAAACTATAAGAGATAATGCAATTTCGCAACCGGCAATGTAATTAGCATGCCGAATATCACTTGGAATGTGAATTGGGACGAAATCGCCAATAGATAAGACCATTTTACAATTTGGGCCCAAGTTAGAAGCAGAGCCTAAGGTGTAAATTATCGATAGTCCATATCTCGGAAACTATAAGAGATAATGCAATTTGGCAACCGGCAATGTAATTAGCATGCCGAATATTACTTGGAATGTGAATTGGAACGAAATCGCCAATAGATAAGACGATTTTACAATTTGGGCCCAAGGTAGAAGCAGAGCCTAAGATGTAAATTATCGATAGTCCATATCTCGGAAACTATAAGAGATAATGCAATTTGGCAATCGGCAATGTAATTAGCATGCCGAATATTACTTGGAATGTGAATTGGAACGAAATCGCCAATAGATAAGACCATTTTACAATTTGGGCCCAAGTTAGAAGCAGAGCCTAAGGTGTAAATTATCGATAGTCCATATCTCGGAAACTATAAGAGATAATGCAATTTGGCAACCGGCAATGTAATTAGCATGCCGAATATTACTTGGAGTGTGAATTGGAATGAAATCGCCAATAGGTAAGACCATTTTACAATTTGGGCCCAAGTTAGAAGCAGAGCCTAAGGTGTAAATTATCGATAGTCCATATCTCGGAAACTATAAGAGATAATTCAATTTGGCAACCGGCAATGTAATTAGCATGCCGGATATTACTTGGAATATGAATTGGAACGAAATCGCCAATAGATAAGAACATTTTACAATTTGGGCCCAAGTTAGAAGCAGAGCCTAAGGTGTAAATTACCGATAGTCCATATCTCGGAAACTATAAGAGATAATGCAATTTGGCAACCGGCAATGTAATTAGCATGCCGAATATTACTTGGAATGTGAATTGGAACGAAAACGCCAATAGATAAGACCATTTTACAATTTGGGCCCAAGTTAGAAGCAGAGCCTAAGGTGTAAATTATCGATAGTCCATATCTCGGAAACTATAAGAGATAATGCAATTTGGCAACCGGCAATGTAATTAGCATGCCGAATATTACTTGGAATGTGAATTGGAACGAAATCGCCAATAGGTAAGACCATTTTACAATTTGGGCCCAAGTTAGAAGCAGAGCCTAAGGTGTAAATTATTGATAGTCCATATCTCGGAAACTATAAGAGATAATGCAATTTCGCAACCGGCAATGTAATTAGCATGCCGAATGTCACTTGGAATGTGAATTGGGATGAAATCGCCAATAGATAAGACCATTTTACAATTTGGGCCCAAGTTAGAAGCAGAGCCTAAGGTGTAAATTATCGATAATCCATATCTCGGAAACTATAAGAGATAATGCAATTTGGCAACCGGCAATGTAATTAGCATGCCGAATATTACTTGGAATGTGAATTGGAACGAAAACGCCAATAGATAAGATCATTTTACAATTTGGGCCCAAGTTAGATGCAGAGCCTAAGGTGTAAATTATCGATAGTCCATATCTCGGAAACTATAAGAGATAATGCAATTTGGCAACCGGCAATGTAATTAGCATGCCGAATATTACTTGGAATGTGAATTGGAACGAAAACGCCAATAGATAAGACCATTTTACAATTTGGGCCCAAGATAGATGCAGAGCCTAAGGTGTAAATTATCGATAGTCCATATCTCGGAAACTATAAGAGATAATGCAATTTGGCAACCGGCAATGTAATTAGCATGCCGAATATTACTTGGAATGTGAATTGGAACGAAATCGCCAATAGATAAGACCATTTTACAATTTGGGCCCAAGATAGAAGCAGAGCCTAAGGTGTAAATTATCGATAGTCCATATCTCGGAAACTATAAGAGATAATGCAATTTGGCAACCGGCAATGTAATTAGCATGCCGAATATTACTTGGAATGTGAATTGGAACGAAATCGCCAATAGGTAAGACCATTTTACAATTTGGGCCCAAGTTAGAAGCAGAGCCTAAGGTGTAAATTATCGATAGTCCATATCTCGGAAACTATAAGAGATAATGCAATTTGGCAACCGGCAATGTAATTAGCATGCCGAATATTACTTGGAATGTGAATTGGAACGAAATCGCCAATAGATAAGACCATTTTACAATTTGGGCCCAAGTTAGAAGCAGAGCCCAAGGTGTAAATTATTGATAGTCCATATCTCGGAAACTATAAGAGATAATGCAATTTCGCAACCGGCAATGTAATTAGCATGCCGAATATCACTTGGAATGTGAATTGGGACGAAATCGCCAATAGATAAGACCATTTTACAATTTGGGCCCAAGTTAGAAGCAGAGCCTAAGGTGTAAATTATCGATAGTCCATATCTCGGAAACTATAAGAGATAATGCAATTTGGCAACCGGCAATGTAATTAGCATGCCGAATATTACTTGGAATGTGAATTGGAACGAAATCGCCAATAGATAAGACCATTTTACAATTTGGGCACAAGTTAGAAGCAGAGCCTAAGGTGTAAATTATTGATAGTCCATATCTCGGAAACTATAAGAGATAATGCAATTTCGCAATCGGCAATGTAATTAGCATGCCGAATATCACTTGGAATGTGAATTGGGACGAAATCGCCAATAGGTAAGACCATTTTACAATTTGGGCCCAAGTTAGAAGCAGAGCCTAAGGTGTAAATTATCGATAGTCCATATCTCGGAAACTATAAGAGATAAAGCAATTTGGCAACCGGTAATGTAATTAGCATGCCGAATATTACTTGGAATGTGAATTGGAACGAAATCGCCAATAGATAAGACCATTTTACAATTTGGGCCCAAGTTAGAAGCAGAGCCTAAGGTGTAAATTATCGATAGTCCATATCTCGGAAACTATAAGAGATAATGCAATTTGGCAACCGGCAATGTAATTAGCATGCCGAATATTATTTGGAATGTGAATTGGAACGAAATCGCCAATAGATAAGACCATTTTACAATTTGGGCCCAAGTTAGAAGCAGAGCCTAAGGTGTAAATTATTGATAGTCCATATCTCGGAAACTATAAGAGATAATGCAATTTCGCAACCGGCAATGTAATTAGCATGCCGTATATTACTTGGAGTGCGAATTGGAACGAAATCGCCAATAGGTAAGACCATTTTACAATTTGGGCCCAAGTTAGAAGCAGAGCCTAAGGTGTAAATTATCGATAGTCCATATCTCGGAAACTATAAGGGATAATGCAATTTGGCAACCGGCAATGTAATTAGCATGCCGAATATTACTTGGAATGTGAATTGGAACGAAATCGCCAATAGATAAGACCATTTTACAATTTGGGCCCAAGTTAGAAACAGAGCCTAAGGTGTAAATTATCGATAGTCCATATCTCGGAAACTATAAGAGATAATGCAATTTGGCAACCGGCAATGTAATTAGCATGCCGAATATAACTTGGAATGTGAATTGGAACGAAATCGCCAATAGGTAAGACCATTTTACAATTTGGGCCCAAGTTAGAAGCAGAGCCTAAGGTGTAAATTATCGATAGTCCATATCTCGGAAACTATAAGAGATAATTCAATTTGGCAACCGGCAATGTAATTAGCATGCCGAATATTACTTGGAATGTGAATTGGAACGAAATCGCCAATAGATAAGACCATTTTACAATTTGGGCCCAAGTTAGAAGCAGAGCCTAAGGTGTAAATTATCGATAGTCCATATCTCGGAAACTATAAGAGATAATGCAATTTGGCAAACGGCAATGTAATTAGCATGCCGAATATTACTTGGAATGTGAATTGGAACGAAATCGCCAATAGATAAGACCATTTAAAATTTGGGAGCAAGTTAGAAGCAGAGCCTAAGGTGTAAATTATCGATAGTCCATATCTCGGAAACTATAAGAGATAATGCAATTTGGCAACCGGCAATGTAATTAGCATGCCGAATATTACTTGGAATGTGAATTGGAACGAAATCGCCAATAGATAAGACCATTTTACAATTTGGGCCCAAGTTAGAAGCAGAGCCTAAGGTGTAAATTATCGATAGTCCATATCTCGGAAACTATAAGAGATAATGCAATTTGGCAACCGGCAATGTAATTAGCATGCCGAATATTACTTGGAATGTGAATTGGAACGAAATCGCCAATAGATAAGACCATTTTACAATTTGGGCCCAAGTTAGAAGCAGAGCCTAAGGTGTAAATTATCGATAGTCCATATCTCGGAAACTATAAGAGATAATGCAATTTGGCAACCGGCAATGTAATTAGCATGCCGAATATTACTTGGAATGTGAATTGGAACGAAATCGCCAATAGATAAGACCATTTTACAATTTGGGCCCAAGTTAGAAGCAGAGCCTATGGTGTAAATTATCGATAGTCCATATCTCGGAAACTATAAGAGATAATGCAATTTGGCAACCGGCAATGTAATTAGCATGCCGAATATTACTTGGAATGTGAATTGGAACGAAATCGCCAATAGATAAGACCATTTTACAATTTGGGCCCAAGTTAGAAGCAGAGCCTAAGGTGTAAATTATCGATAGTCCATATCTCGGAAACTATAAGAGATAATGCAATTTGGCAACCGGCAATGTAATTAGCATGCCGAATATTACTTGGAATGTGAATTGGAACGAAATCGCCAATAGATAAGACCATTTTACAATTTGGGCCCAAGTTAGAAGCAGAGCCTAAGGTGTAAATTATCGATAGTCCATATCTCGGAAACTATAAGAGATAATGCAATTTGGCAACCGGCAATGTAATTAGCATGCCGAATATTACTTGGAATGTGAATTGGAACGAAATCGCCAATAGATAAGACCATTTTACAATTTGGGCCCAAGTTAGAAGCAGAGCCTAAGGTGTAAATTATCGATAGTCCATATCTCGGAAACTATAAGAGATAATTCAATTTGGCAACCGGCAATGTAATTAGCATGCCGAATGTTACTTGGAATGTGAATTGGAACGAAATCGCCAATAGATAAGACCATTTTACAATTTGGGCCCAAGTTAGAAGCAGAGCCTAAGGTGTAAATTATCGATAGTCCATATCTCGGAAACTATAAGAGATAATGCAATTTGGCAACCGGCAATGTAATTAGCATGCCGAATATTACTTGGAATGTGAATTGGAACGAAATCGCCAATAGATAAGACGATTTTACAATTTGGGCCAAAGTTAGAAGCAGAGCCTAAGATGTAAATTATCGATAGTCCATATCTCGGAAACTATAAGAGATAATGCAATTTGGCAACCGGCAATGTAATTAGCATGCCGAATATTACTTGGAATGTGAATTGGAACGAAATCGCCAATAGATAAGACCATTTTACAATTTGGGCCCAAGTTAGAAGCAGAGCCTAAGGTGTAAATTATCGATAGTCCATATCTCGGAAACTATAAGAGATAATGCAATTTGGCAACCGGCAATGTAATTAGCAAGCCGAATATTACTTGGAATGTGAATTGGAACGAAATCGCCAATAGGTAAGACCATTTTACAATTTGGGCCCAAGTTAGAAGCAGAGCCTAAGGTGTAAATTATCGATAGTTAATATCTCGGAAACTATAAGAGATAATTCAATTTGGCAACCGGCAATGTAATTAGCATGCCGGATATTACTTGGAATGTGAATTGGAACGAAATCGCCAATAGATAAGACCATTTTACAATTTGGGCCCAAGTTAGAAACAGAGCCTAAGGTGTAAATTACCGATAGTCCATATCTCGGAAACTGTAAGAGATAATGCAATTTGGCAACCGGCAATGTAATTAGCATGCCGAATATTACTTGGAATGTGAATTGGAACGAAATCGCCAATAGATAAGACGATTTTACAATTTGGGCCCAAGTTAGAAGCAGAGCCTAAGGTGTAAATTATCGATAGTCCATATCTCGGAAACTATAAGAGATAATGCAATTTGGCAACCGGCAATGTAATTAGCATGCCGAATATTACTTGGAATGTGAATTGGAACGAAATCGCCAATAGAGAAGACCATTTTACAATTTGGGCACAAGTTAGAAGCAGAGCCTAAGGTGTAAATTATCGATAGTCCATATCTCGGAAACTATAAGAGATAATGCAATTTGGCAACCGGCAATGTAATTAGCATGCCGAATATTACTTGGAATGTGAATTGGAACGAAATCGCCAATAGAGAAGACCATTTTACAATTTGGGCCCAAGTTAGAAGCAGAGCCTAAGGTGTAAATTATCGATAGTCCATATCTCGGAAACTATAAGAGATAATGCAATTTGGCAACCGGCAATGTAATTAGCATGCCGAATATTACTTGGAATGTGAATTGGAACGAAATCGCCAATAGAGAAGACCATTTTACAATTTGGGCCCAAGTTAGAAGCAGAGCCTAAGGTGTAAATTATCGATAGTCCATATCTCGGAAACTATAAGAGATAATGCAATTTGGCAACCGGCAATGTAATTAGCATGCCGAATATTACTTGGAATGTGAATTGGAACGAAAACGCCAATAGATAAGACCATTTTACAATTTGGGCCCAAGTTAGAAGCAGAGCCTAAGGTGTAAATTATCGATAGTCCATATCTCGGAAACTATAAGAGATAATGCAATTTGGCAACCGGCAATGTAATTAGCATGCCGAATATTACTTGGAATGTGAATTGGAACGAAATCGCCAATAGATAAGACCATTTTACAATTTGGGCCCAAGTTAGAAGCAGAGCCTAAGGTGTAAATTATCGATAGTCCATATCTCGGAAACTATAAGAGGTAATGCAATTTGGCAACCGGCAATGTAATTAGCATGCCGAATATTACTTGGAATGTGAATTGGAACGAAATCGCCAATAGATAAGACCATTTTACAATTTGGGCCCAAGTTAGAAGCAGAGCCTAAGGTGTAAATTATCGATAGTCCATATCTCGGAAACTATAAGAGATAAAGCAATTTGGCAACCGGCAATGTAATTAGCATGCCGAATATTACTTGGAATGTGAATTGGAACGAAATCGCCAATAGATAAGACCATTTTACAATTTGGGCACAAGTTAGAAGCAGAGCCTAAGGTGTAAATTATTGATAGTCCATATCTCGGAAACTATAAGAGATAATGCAATTTCGCAATCGGCAATGTAATTAGCATGCCGAATATCACTTGGAATGTGAATTGGGACGAAATCGCCAATAGGTAAGACCATTTTACAATTTGGGCCCAAGTTAGAAGCAGAGCCTAAGGTGTAAATTATCGATAGTCCATATCTCGGAAACTATAAGAGATAAAGCAATTTGGCAACCGGTAATGTAATTAGCATGCCGAATATTACTTGGAATGTGAATTGGAACGAAATCGCCAATAGATAAGACCATTTTACAATTTGGGCCCAAGTTAGAAGCAGAGCCTAAGGTGTAAATTATCGATAGTCCATATCTCGGAAACTATAAGAGATAATGCAATTTGGCAACCGGCAATGTAATTAGCATGCCGAATATTATTTGGAATGTGAATTGGAACGAAATCGCCAATAGATAAGACCATTTTACAATTTGGGCCCAAGTTAGAAGCAGAGCCTAAGGTGTAAATTATTGATAGTCCATATCTCGGAAACTATAAGAGATAATGCAATTTCGCAACCGGCAATGTAATTAGCATGCCGTATATTACTTGGAGTGCGAATTGGAACGAAATCGCCAATAGGTAAGACCATTTTACAATTTGGGCCCAAGTTAGAAGCAGAGCCTAAGGTGTAAATTATCGATAGTCCATATCTCGGAAACTATAAGGGATAATGCAATTTGGCAACCGGCAATGTAATTAGCATGCCGAATATTACTTGGAATGTGAATTGGAACGAAATCGCCAATAGATAAGACCATTTTACAATTTGGGCCCAAGTTAGAAACAGAGCCTAAGGTGTAAATTATCGATAGTCCATATCTCGGAAACTATAAGAGATAATGCAATTTGGCAACCGGCAATGTAATTAGCATGCCGAATATAACTTGGAATGTGAATTGGAACGAAATCGCCAATAGGTAAGACCATTTTACAATTTGGGCCCAAGTTAGAAGCAGAGCCTAAGGTGTAAATTATCGATAGTCCATATCTCGGAAACTATAAGAGATAATTCAATTTGGCAACCGGCAATGTAATTAGCATGCCGAATATTACTTGGAATGTGAATTGGAACGAAATCGCCAATAGATAAGACCATTTTACAATTTGGGCCCAAGTTAGAAGCAGAGCCTAAGGTGTAAATTATCGATAGTCCATATCTCGGAAACTATAAGAGATAATGCAATTTGGCAAACGGCAATGTAATTAGCATGCCGAATATTACTTGGAATGTGAATTGGAACGAAATCGCCAATAGATAAGACCATTTAACAATTTGGGAGCAAGTTAGAAGCAGAGCCTAAGGTGTAAATTATCGATAGTCCATATCTCGGAAACTATAAGAGATAATGCAATTTGGCAACCGGCAATGTAATTAGCATGCCGAATATTACTTGGAATGTGAATTGGAACGAAATCGCCAATAGATAAGACCATTTTACAATTTGGGCCCAAGTTAGAAGCAGAGCCTAAGGTGTAAATTATCGATAGTCCATATCTCGGAAACTATAAGAGATAATGCAATTTGGCAACCGGCAATGTAATTAGCATGCCGAATATTACTTGGAATGTGAATTGGAACGAAATCGCCAATAGATAAGACCATTTTACAATTTGGGCCCAAGTTAGAAGCAGAGCCTAAGGTGTAAATTATCGATAGTCCATATCTCGGAAACTATAAGAGATAATGCAATTTGGCAACCGGCAATGTAATTAGCATGCCGAATATTACTTGGAATGTGAATTGGAACGAAATCGCCAATAGATAAGACCATTTTACAATTTGGGCCCAAGTTAGAAGCAGAGCCTAAGGTGTAAATTATCGATAGTCCATATCTCGGAAACTATAAGAGATAATGCAATTTGGCAACCGGCAATGTAATTAGCATGCCGAATATTACTTGGAATGTGAATTGGAACGAAATCGCCAATAGATAAGACCATTTTACAATTTGGGCCCAAGTTAGAAGCAGAGCCTAAGGTGTAAATTATCGATAGTCCATATCTCGGAAACTATAAGAGATAATGCAATTTGGCAACCGGCAATGTAATTAGCATGCCGAATATTACTTGGAATGTGAATTGGAACGAAATCGCCAATAGATAAGACCATTTTACAATTTGGGCCCAAGTTAGAAGCAGAGCCTAAGGTGTAAATTATCGATAGTCCATATCTCGGAAACTATAAGAGATAATGCAATTTGGCAACCGGCAATGTAATTAGCATGCCGAATATTACTTGGAATGTGAATTGGAACGAAATCGCCAATAGATAAGACCATTTTACAATTTGGGCCCAAGTTAGAAGCAGAGCCTAAGGTGTAAATTATCGATAGTCCATATCTCGGAAACTATAAGAGATAATTCAATTTGGCAACCGGCAATGTAATTAGCATGCCGAATATTACTTGGAATGTGAATTGGAACGAAATCGCCAATAGATAAGACCATTTTACAATTTGGGCCCAAGTTAGAAGCAGAGCCTAAGGTGTAAATTATCGATAGTCCATATCTCGGAAACTATAAGAGATAATGCAATTTGGCAACCGGCAATGTAATTAGCATGCCGAATATTACTTGGAATGTGAATTGGAACGAAATCGCCAATAGATAAGACGATTTTACAATTTGGGCCCAAGTTAGAAGCAGAGCCTAAGATGTAAATTATCGATAGTCCATATCTCGGAAACTATAAGAGATAATGCAATTTGGCAACCGGCAATGTAATTAGCATGCCGAATATTACTTGGAATGTGAATTGGAACGAAATCGCCAATAGATAAGACCATTTTACAATTTGGGCCCAAGTTAGAAGCAGAGCCTAAGGTGTAAATTATCGATAGTCCATATCTCGGAAACTATAAGAGATAATGCAATTTGGCAACCGGCAATGTAATTAGCATGCCGAATATTACTTGGAATGTGAATTGGAACGAAATCGCCAATAGATAAGACCATTTTACAATTTGGGCCCAAGTTAGAAGCAGAGCCTAAGGTGTAAATTATCGATAGTTAATATCTCGGAAACTATAAGAGATAATTCAATTTGGCAACCGGCAATGTAATTAGCATGCCGAATATTACTTGGAATGTGAATTGGGACGAAATCGCCAATAGATAAGACCATTTTACAATTTGGGCCCAAGTTAGAAGCAGAGCCTAAGGTGTAAATTATCGATAGTCCATATCTCGGAAACTATAAGAGATAATGCAATTTGGCAAACGGCAATGTAATTAGCATGCCGAATATTACTTGGAATGTGAATTGGAACGAAATCGCCAATAGATAAGACCATTTTACAATTTGGGCCCAAGTTAGAAGCAGAGCCTAAGGTGTAAATTATCGATAGTCCATATCTCGGAAACTATAAGAGATAATGCAATTTGGCAACCGGCAATGTAATTAGCATGCCGAATATTACTTGGAATGTGAATTGGAACGAAATAGCCAATAGATAAGACCATTTTACAATTTGGGCCCAAGTTAGAAGCAGAGCCTAAGGTGTAAATTATCGATAGTCCATATCTCGGAAACTATAAGAGATAATGCAATTTGGCAACCGGCAATGTAATTAGCATGCCGAATATTACTTGGAATGTGAATTGGAACGAAATCGCCAATAGATAAGACCATTTTACAATTTGGGCCCAAGTTAGAAGCAGAGCCTAAGGTGTAAATTATCGATAGTCCATATCTCGGAAACTATAAGAGATAATGCAATTTGGCAACCGGCAATGTAATTAGCATGCCGAATATTACTTGGAATGTGAATTGCAACTAAATCGCTAATAGATAAGACCATTTTACAATTTGGGCCCAAGTTAGAAGCAGAGCCTAAGGTGTAAATTATCGATAGTCCATATCTCGGAAACTATAAGAGATAATGCAATTTGGCAACCGGCAATGTAATTAGCATGCCGAATATTACTTGGAATGTGAATTGGAACGAAATCGCCAATAGATAAGACCATTTTACAATTTGGGCCCAAGTTAGAAGCAGAGCCTAAGGTGTAAATTATCGATAGTCCATATCTCGGAAACTATAAGAGATAATGCAATTTGGCAACCGGCAATGTAATTAGCATGCCGAATATTACTTGGAATGTGAATTGGAACGAAATCGCCAATAGATAAGACCATTTTTCAATTTGGGCCCAAGTTAGAAGCAGAGCCTAAGGTGTAAATTATCGATAGTCCATATCTCGAAAACTATAAGAGATAATGCAATTTGGCAACCGGCAATGTAATTAGCATGCCGAATATTACTTGGAATGTGAATTGCAACTAAATCGCCAATAGATAAGACCATTTTACAATTTGGGCCCAAGTTAGAAGCAGAGCCTAAGGTGTAAATTATCGATAGTCCATATCTCGGAAACTATAAGAGATAATGCAATTTGGCAACCGGCAATGTAATTAGCATGCCGAATATTACTTGGAATGTGAATTGGAACGAAATCGCCAATAGATAAGACCATTTTACAATTTGGGCCCAAGTTAGAAGCAGAGCCTAAGGTGTAAATTATCGATAGTCCATATCTCGGAAACTATAAGAGATAATGCAATTTCGCAACCGGCAATGTAATTAGCATGCCGAATATCACTTGGAATGTGAATTGGGACGAAATCGCCAATAGATAAGACCATTTTACAATTTGGGCCCAAGTTAGAAGCAGAGCCTAAGGTGTAAATTATCGATAGTCCATATCTCGGAAACTATAAGAGATAATGCAATTTGGCAACCGGCAATGTAATTAGCATGCCGAATATTACTTGGAATGTGAATTGGAACGAAATCGCCAATAGATAAGACCATTTTACAATTTGGGCCCAAGTTAGAAGCAGAGCCTAAGGTGTAAATTATCGATAGTCCATATCTCGGAAACTATAAGAGATAATGCAATTTGGCAACCGGCAATGTTATTAGCATGCCGAATATTACTTGGAATGTGAATTGGAACGAAATCGCCAATAGGTAAGACCATTTTACAATTTGGGCCCAAGTTAGAAGCAGAGCCTAAGGTGTAAATTATCGATAGTCTATATCTCGGAAACTATAAGAGATAATTCAATTTGGCAACCGGCAATGTAATTAGCATGCCGAATATTACTTGGAATGTGAATTGGAACGAAATCGCCAATAGATAAGACCATTTTACAATTTGGGCCCAAGTTAGAAGCAGAGCCTAAGGTGTAAATTATCGATAGTCCATATCTCGGAAACTATAAGAGATAATGCAATTTGGCAACCGGCAATGTAATTAGCATGCCGAATATTACTTGGAATGTGAATTGGAACGAAATCGCCAATAGATAAGGCCATTTTACAATTTGGGCCCAAGTTAGAAGCAGAGCCTAAGGTATAAATTATCGATAGTCCATATCTCGGAAACTATAAGAGATAATGCAATTTGGCAACCGGCAATGTAATTAGCATACCGAATATTACTTGGAATGTGAATTGGAACGAAATCGCCAATAGATAAGACCATTTTACAATTTGGGCCCAAGTTAGAAGCAGAGCCTAAGGTGTAAATTATCGATAGTCCATATCTCGGAAACTATAAGAGATAATGCAATTTGGCAACCGGCAATGTAATTAGCATGCCGAATATTACTTGGAATGTGAATTGGAACGAAATCGCCAATAGATAAGACCATTTTACAATTTGGGCCCAAGTTAGAAGCAGAGCCTAAGGTGTAAATTATCGATAGTCCATATCTCGGAAACTATAAGAGATAATGCAATTTCGCAACCGGCAATGTAATTAGCATGCCGAATATCACTTGGAATGTGAATTGGGACGAAATCGCCAATAGATAAGACCATTTTACAATTTGGGCTCAAGTTAGAAGCAGAGCCTAAGGTGTAAATTATCGATAGTCCATATCTCGGAAACTATAAGAGATAATGCAATTTGGCAACCGGCAATGTAATTAGCATGCCGAATATTACTTGGAATGTGAATTGAAACGAAATCGCCAATAGATAAGACCATTTTACAATTTGGGCCCAAGTTAGAAGCAGAGCCTAAGGTGTAAATTATCGATAGTCCATATCTCGGAAACTATAAGAGGTAATGCAATTTGGCAACCGGCAATGTAATTAGCATGCCGAATATTACTTGGAATGTGAATTGGAACGAAATCGCCAATAGATAAGACCATTTTACAATTTGGGCCCAAGTTAGAAGCAGAGCCTAAGGTGTAAATTATCGATAGTCCATATCTCGGAAACTATAAGAGATAATGCAATTTGGCAACCGGCAATGTAATTAGCATGCCGAATATTACTTGGAATGTGAATTGGAACGAAATCGCCAATTGATAAGACCATTTTACAATTTGGGCCCAAGTTAGAAGCAGAGCCTAAGGTGTAAATTATCGATAGTCCATATCTCGGAAACTATAACAGATAATGCAATTTGATAACCGGCAATGTAATTAGCATGCCGAATATTACTTGGAATGTGAATTGCAACTAAATCGCCAATAGATAAGACCATTTTACAATTTGGGCCCAAGTTAGAAGCAGAGCCTAAGGTGTAAATTATCGATAGTCCATATCTCGGAAACTATAAGAGATAATGCAATTTGGCAACCGGCAATGTAATTAGCATGCCGAATATTACTTGGAATGTGAATTGGAACGAAATCGCCAATAGATAAGACCATTTTACAATTTGGGCCCAAGTTAGAAGCAGAGCCTAAGGTGTAAATTATTGATAGTCCATATCTCGGAAACTATAAGAGATAATGCAATTTCGCAACCGGCAATGTAATTAGAATGCCGAATATCACTTGGAATGTGAATTGGGACGAAATCGCCAATAGATAAGACCATTTTACAATTTGGGCCCAAGTTAGAAGCAGAGCCTAAGGTGTAAATTATCGATAGTCCATATCTCGGAAACTATAAGAGATAATGCAATTTGGCAACCGGCAATGTAATTAGCATGCCGAATATTACTTGGAATGTGAATTGGAACGAAATCGCCAATAGATAAGACCATTTTACAATTTGGGCCCAAGTTAGAAGCAGAGCCTAAGGTGTAAATTATCGATAGTCCATATCTCGGAAACTATAAGAGATAATGCAATTTGGCAACCGGCAATGTAATTAGCATGCCGAATATTACTTGGAATGTGAATTGGAACGAAATCGCCAATAGATAAGACCATTTTACAATTTGGGCCCAAGTTAGAAGCAGAGCCTAAGGTGTAAATTATCGATAGCCCATATCTCGGAAACTATAAGAGATAATGCAATTTCGCAACCGGCAATGTAATTAGCATGCCGAATATTACTTGGAGTGTGAATTGGAACGAACTCGCCAATAGATAAGACCATTTTACAATTTGGGCCCAAGTTAGAAGCAGAGCCTAAGGTGTAAATTATCGATAGTCCATATCTCGGAAACTATAAGAGATAATGCAATTTGGCAACCGGCAATGTAATTAGCATGCCGAATATTACTTGGAATGTGAATTGCAACTAAATCGCCAATAGATAAGACCATTTTACAATTTGGGCCCAAGTTAGAAGCAGAGCCTAAGGTGTAAATTATCGATAGTTTATATCTCGGAAACTATAAGAGATAATGCAATTTGGCAACCGGCAATGTAATTAGCATGTCGAATATTACTTGTAATGTGAATTGGAACGAAATCGCCAATAGATAAGACCAATTTACAATTTGGGCCCAAGTTAGAAGCAGAGCCTAAGGTGTAAATAATCGATAGTCCATATCTCGGAAACTATAAGAGATAATGCAATTTGGCAACCGGCAATGTAATTAGCATGCCGAATATTACTTGGAATGTGAATTGGAACGAAATCGCCAATAGATAAGACCATTTTACAATTTGGGCCCAAGTTAGAAGCAGAGCCTTAGGTGTAAATTATCGATAGTCCATATCTCGGAAACTATAAGAGATAATGCAATTTGGCAACCGGCAATGTAATTAGCATGCCGAATATTACTTGGAATGTGAATTGCAACTAAATCGCCAATAGATAAGACCATTTTACAATTTGGGCCCAAGTTAGAAGCAGAGCCTAAGGTGTAAATTATCGATAGTCCATATCTCGGAAACTATAAGAGATAATGCAATTTGGCAACCGGCAATGTAATTAGCATGCCGAATATTACTTGGAATGTGAATTGGAACGAAATCGCCAATAGATAAGACCATTTTACAATTTGGGCCCAAGTTAGAAGCAGAGCCTAAGGTGTAAATTATCGATAGTCCATATCTCGGAAACTATAAGAGATAATGCAATTTCGCAACCGGCAATGTAATTAGCATGAAGAATATCACTTGGAATGTGAATTGGGACGAAATCGCCAATAGATAAGACCATTTTACAATTTGGGCCCAAGTTAGAAGCAGAGCCTAAGGTGTAAATTATCGATAGTCCATATCTCGGAAACAATAAGAGATAATGCAATTTGGCAACCGGCAATGTAATTAGCATGCCGAATATTACTTGGAATGTGAATTGGAACGAAATCGCCAATAGATAAGACCATTTTACAATTTGGGCCCAAGTTAGAAGCAGAGCCTAAGGTGTAAATTATCGATAGTCCATATCTCGGAAACTATAAGAGATAATGCAATTTGGCAACCGGCAATGTAATTAGCATGCCGAATATTACTTGGAATGTGAATTGGAACGAAATCGCCAATAGGTAAGACCATTTTACAATTTGGGCCCAAGTTAGAAGCAGAGCCTAAGGTGTAAATTATCGATAGTCCATATCTCGGAAACCATAAGAGATAATTCAGTTTGGCAACCGGCAATGTAATTAGCATGCCGAATATTACTTGGAATGTGAATTGGAACGAAATCGCCAATAGATAAGACCATTTTACAATTTGGGCCCAAGTTAGAAGCTGAGCCTAAGGTGTAAATTATCGATAGTCCATATCTCGGAAACTATAAGAGATAATGCAATTTGGCAACCGGCAATGTAATTAGCATGCCGAATATTACTTGGAATGTAAATTGGAACGAAATCGCCAATAGATAAGACCATTTTACAATTTGGGCCCAAGTTAGAAGCAGAGCCTAAGGTGTAAATTATCGATAGTCCATATCTCGGAAACTATAAGAGATAATGCAATTTCGCAACCGGCAATGTAATTAGCATGCCGAATATCACTTGGAATGTGAATTGGGACGAAATCGCCAATAGATAAGACCATTTTACAATTTGGGCCCAAGTTAGAAGCAGAGCCTAAGGTGTAAATTATCGATAGTCCATATCTCGGAAACTATAAGAGATAATGCAATTTGGCAAACGGCAATGTAATTAGCATGCCGAATATTACTTGGAATGTGAATTGGAACGAAATCGCCAATAGATAAGACCATTTTACAATTTGGGCCCAAGTTAGAAGCAGAGCCTAAGGTGTAAATTATCGATAGTCCATATCTCGGAAACTATAAGAGATAATGCAATTTGGCAACCGGCAATGTAATTAGCATGCCGAATATTACTTGGAATGTGAATTGGAACGAAATAGCCAATAGATAAGACCATTTTACAATTTGGGCCCAAGTTAGAAGCAGAGCCTAAGGTGTAAATTATCGATAGTCCATATCTCGGAAACTATAAGAGATAATGCAATTTGGCAACCGGCAATGTAATTAGCATGCCGAATATTACTTGGAATGTGAATTGGAACGAAATCGCCAATAGATAAGACCATTTTACAATTTGGGCCCAAGTTAGAAGCAGAGCCTAAGGTGTAAATTATCGATAGTCCATATCTCGGAAACTATAAGAGATAATGCAATTTGGCAACCGGCAATGTAATTAGCATGCCGAATATTACTTGGAATGTGAATTGCAACTAAATCGCTAATAGATAAGACCATTTTACAATTTGGGCCCAAGTTAGAAGCAGAGCCTAAGGTGTAAATTATCGATAGTCCATATCTCGGAAACTATAAGAGATAATGCAATTTGGCAACCGGCAATGTAATTAGCATGCCGAATATTACTTGGAATGTGAATTGGAACGAAATCGCCAATAGATAAGACCATTTTACAATTTGGGCCCAAGTTAGAAGCAGAGCCTAAGGTGTAAATTATCGATAGTCCATATCTCGGAAACTATAAGAGATAATGCAATTTGGCAACCGGCAATGTAATTAGCATGCCGAATATTACTTGGAATGTGAATTGGAACGAAATCGCCAATAGATAAGACCATTTTTCAATTTGGGCCCAAGTTAGAAGCAGAGCCTAAGGTGTAAATTATCGATAGTCCATATCTCGAAAACTATAAGAGATAATGCAATTTGGCAACCGGCAATGTAATTAGCATGCCGAATATTACTTGGAATGTGAATTGCAACTAAATCGCCAATAGATAAGACCATTTTACAATTTGGGCCCAAGTTAGAAGCAGAGCCTAAGGTGTAAATTATCGATAGTCCATATCTCGGAAACTATAAGAGATAATGCAATTTGGCAACCGGCAATGTAATTAGCATGCCGAATATTACTTGGAATGTGAATTGGAACGAAATCGCCAATAGATAAGACCATTTTACAATTTGGGCCCAAGTTAGAAGCAGAGCCTAAGGTGTAAATTATCGATAGTCCATATCTCGGAAACTATAAGAGATAATGCAATTTCGCAACCGGCAATGTAATTAGCATGCCGAATATCACTTGGAATGTGAATTGGGACGAAATCGCCAATAGATAAGACCATTTTACAATTTGGGCCCAAGTTAGAAGCAGAGCCTAAGGTGTAAATTATCGATAGTCCATATCTCGGAAACTATAAGAGATAATGCAATTTGGCAACCGGCAATGTAATTAGCATGCCGAATATTACTTGGAATGTGAATTGGAACGAAATCGCCAATAGATAAGACCATTTTACAATTTGGGCCCAAGTTAGAAGCAGAGCCTAAGGTGTAAATTATCGATAGTCCATATCTCGGAAACTATAAGAGATAATGCAATTTGGCAACCGGCAATGTTATTAGCATGCCGAATATTACTTGGAATGTGAATTGGAACGAAATCGCCAATAGGTAAGACCATTTTACAATTTGGGCCCAAGTTAGAAGCAGAGCCTAAGGTGTAAATTATCGATAGTCTATATCTCGGAAACTATAAGAGATAATTCAATTTGGCAACCGGCAATGTAATTAGCATGCCGAATATTACTTGGAATGTGAATTGGAACGAAATCGCCAATAGATAAGACCATTTTACAATTTGGGCCCAAGTTAGAAGCAGAGCCTAAGGTGTAAATTATCGATAGTCCATATCTCGGAAACTATAAGAGATAATGCAATTTGGCAACCGGCAATGTAATTAGCATGCCGAATATTACTTGGAATGTGAATTGGAACGAAATCGCCAATAGATAAGGCCATTTTACAATTTGGGCCCAAGTTAGAAGCAGAGCCTAAGGTATAAATTATCGATAGTCCATATCTCGGAAACTATAAGAGATAATGCAATTTGGCAACCGGCAATGTAATTAGCATACCGAATATTACTTGGAATGTGAATTGGAACGAAATCGCCAATAGATAAGACCATTTTACAATTTGGGCCCAAGTTAGAAGCAGAGCCTAAGGTGTAAATTATCGATAGTCCATATCTCGGAAACTATAAGAGATAATGCAATTTGGCAACCGGCAATGTAATTAGCATGCCGAATATTACTTGGAATGTGAATTGGAACGAAATCGCCAATAGATAAGACCATTTTACAATTTGGGCCCAAGTTAGAAGCAGAGCCTAAGGTGTAAATTATCGATAGTCCATATCTCGGAAACTATAAGAGATAATGCAATTTCGCAACCGGCAATGTAATTAGCATGCCGAATATCACTTGGAATGTGAATTGGGACGAAATCGCCAATAGATAAGACCATTTTACAATTTGGGCTCAAGTTAGAAGCAGAGCCTAAGGTGTAAATTATCGATAGTCCATATCTCGGAAACTATAAGAGATAATGCAATTTGGCAACCGGCAATGTAATTAGCATGCCGAATATTACTTGGAATGTGAATTGAAACGAAATCGCCAATAGATAAGACCATTTTACAATTTGGGCCCAAGTTAGAAGCAGAGCCTAAGGTGTAAATTATCGATAGTCCATATCTCGGAAACTATAAGAGATAATGCAATTTGGCAACCGGCAATGTAATTAGCATGCCGAATATTACTTGGAATGTGAATTGGAACGAAATCGCCAATAGGTAAGACCATTTTACAATTTGGGCCCAAGTTAGAAGCAGAGCCTAAGGTGTAAATTATCGATAGTCCATATCTCGGAAACTATAAGAGATAATTCAATTTGGCAACCGGCAATGTAATTAGCATGCCGAATATTACTTGGAATGTGAATTGGAACGAAATCGCCAATAGATAAGACCATTTTACAATTTGGGCCCAAGTTAGAAGCAGAGCCTAAGGTGTAAATTATCGATAGTCCATATCTCGGAAACTATAAGAGATAATGCAATTTGGCAACCGGCAATGTAATTAGCATGCCGAATATTACTTGGAATGTGAATTGGAACGAAATCGCCAATAGATAAGACCATTTTACAATTTGGGCCCAAGTTAGAAGCAGAGAATATGGTGTAAATTATCGATAGTCCATATCTCGGAAACTATAAGAGATAATGCAATTTGGCAACCGGCAATGTAATTAGCATGCCGAATATTACTTGGAATGTGAATTGGAACGAAATCGCCAATAGATAAGACCATTTTACAATTTGGGCCCAAGTTAGAAGCAGAGCCTAAGGTGTAAATTATCGATAGTCCATATCTCGGAAACTATAAGAGATAATGCAATTTGGCAAACGGCAATGTAATTAGCATGCCGAATATTACTTGGAATGTGAATTGGAACGAAATCGCCAATAGATAAGACCATTTTACAATTTGGGCCCAAGTTAGAAGCAGAGCCTAAGGTGTAAATTATCGATAGTCCATATCTCGGAAACTATAAGAGATAATGCAATTTGGCAACCGGCAATGTAATTAGCATGCCGAATATTACTTGGAATGTGAATTGGAACGAAATCGCCAATAGATAAGACCATTTTACAATTTGGGCCCAAGTTAGAAGCAGAGCCTAAGGTGTAAATTATCGATAGTCCATATCTCGGAAACTATAAGAGATAATGCAATTTGGCAACCGGCAATGTAATTAGCATGCCGAATATTACTTGGAATGTGAATTGGAACGAAATCGCCAATAGATAAGACCATTTTACAATTTGGGCCCAAGTTAGAAGCAGAGCCTAAGGTGTAAATTATCGATAGTCCATATCTCGGAAACTATAAGAGATAATGCAATTTCGCAACCGGCAATGTAATTAGCATGCCGAATATCACTTGGAATGTGAATTGGGACGAAATCGCCAATAGATAAGACCATTTTACAATTTGGGCCCAAGTTAGAAGCAGAGCCTAAGGTGTAAATTATCGATAGTCCATATCTCGGAAACTATAAGAGATAATGCAATTTGGCAACCGGCAATGCAATTAGCATGCCGAATATTACTTGGAATGTGAATTGGAACGAAATCGCCAATAGATAAGACCATTTTACAATTTGGGCCCAAGTTAGAAGCAGAGCCTAAGGTGTAAATTATCGATAGTCCATATCTCGGAAACTATAAGAGATAATGCAATTTGGCAACCGGCAATGTAATTAGCATGCCGAATATTACTTGGAATGTGAATTGGAACGAAATCGCCAATAGGTAAGACCATTTTACAATTTGGGCCCAAGTTAGAAGCAGAGCCTAAGGTGTAAATTATCGATAGTCTATATCTCGGAAACTATAAGAGATAATTCAATTTGGCAACCGGCAATGTAATTAGCATGCCGAATATTACTTGGAATGTGAATTGGAACGAAATCGCCAATAGATAAGACCATTTTACAATTTGGGCCCAAGTTAGAAGCAGAGCCTAAGGTGTAAATTATCGATAGTCCATATCTCGGAAACTATAAGAGATAATGCAATTTGGCAACCGGCAATGTAATTAGCATGCCGAATATTACTTGGAATGTGAATTGGAACGAAATCGCCAATAGATAAGGCCATTTTACAATTTGGGCCCAAGTTAGAAGCAGAGCCTAAGGTATAAATTATCGATAGTCCATATCTCGGAAACTATAAGAGATAATGCAATTTGGCAACCGGCAATGTAATTAGCATACCGAATATTACTTGGAATGTGAATTGGAACGAAATCGCCAATAGATAAGACCATTTTACAATTTGGGCCCAAGTTAGAAGCAGAGCCTAAGGTGTAAATTATCGATAGTCCATATCTCGGAAACTATAAGAGATAATGCAATTTGGCAACCGGCAATGTAATTAGCATGCCGAATATTACTTGGAATGTGAATTGGAACGAAATCGCCAATAGATAAGACCATTTTACAATTTGGGCCCAAGTTAGAAGCAGAGCCTAAGGTGTAAATTATCGATAGTCCATATCTCGGAAACTATAAGAGATAATGCAATTTCGCAACCGGCAATGTAATTAGCATGCCGAATATCACTTGGAATGTGAATTGGGACGAAATCGCCAATAGATAAGACCATTTTACAATTTGGGCTCAAGTTATAAGCAGAGCCTAAGGTGTAAATTATCGATAGTCCATATCTCGGAAACTATAAGAGATAATGCAATTTGGCAACCGGCAATGTAATTAGCATGCCGAATATTACTTGGAATGTGAATTGGAACGAAATCGCCAATAGATAAGACCATTTTACAATTTGGGCCCAAGTTAGAAGCAGAGCCTAAGGTGTAAATTATCGATAGTCCATATCTCGGAAACTATAAGAGATAATGCAATTTGGCAACCGGCAATGTAATTAGCATGCCGAATATTACTTGGAATGTGAATTGGAACGAAATCGCCAATAGGTAAGACCATTTTACAATTTGGGCCCAAGTTAGAAGCAGAGCCTAAGGTGTAAATTATCGATAGTCCATATCTCGGAAACTATAAGAGATAATTCAATTTGGCAACCGGCAATGTAATTAGCATGCCGAATATTACTTGGAATGTGAATTGGAACGAAATCGCCAATAGATAAGACCATTTTACAATTTGGGCCCAAGTTAGAAGCAGAGCCTAAGGTGTAAATTATCGATAGTCCATATCTCGGAAACTATAAGAGATAATGCAATTTGGCAACCGGCAATGTAATTAGCATGCCGAATATTACTTGGAATGTGAATTGGAACGAAATCGCCAATAGATAAGACCATTTTACAATTTGGGCCCAAGTTAGAAGCAGAGAATATGGTGTAAATTATCGATAGTCCATATCTCGGAAACTATAAGAGATAATGCAATTTGGCAACCGGCAATGTAATTAGCATGCCGAATATTACTTGGAATGTGAATTGGAACGAAATCGCCAATAGATAAGACCATTTTACAATTTGGGCCCAAGTTAGAAGCAGAGCCTAAGGTGTAAATTATCGATAGTCCATATCTCGGAAACTATAAGAGATAATGCAATTTGGCAAACGGCAATGTAATTAGCATGCCGAATATTACTTGGAATGTGAATTGGAACGAAATCGCCAATAGATAAGACCATTTTACAATTTGGGCCCAAGTTAGAAGCAGAGCCTAAGGTGTAAATTATCGATAGTCCATATCTCGGAAACTATAAGAGATAATGCAATTTGGCAACCGGCAATGTAATTAGCATGCCGAATATTACTTGGAATGTGAATTGGAACGAAATCGCCAATAGATAAGACCATTTTACAATTTGGGCCCAAGTTAGAAGCAGAGCCTAAGGTGTAAATTATCGATAGTCCATATCTCGGAAACTATAAGAGATAATGCAATTTGACAACCGGCAATGTAATTAGCATGCCGAATATTACTTGGAATGTGAATTGCAACTAAATCGCTAATAGATAAGACCATTTTACAATTTGGGCCCAAGTTAGAAGCAGAGCCTAAGGTATAAATTATCGATAGTCCATATCTCGGAAACTATAAGAGATAATGCAATTTGGCAACCGGCAATGTAATTAGCATACCGAATATTACTTGGAATGTGAATTGGAACGAAATCGCCAATAGATAAGACCATTTTACAATTTGGGCCCAAGTTAGAAGCAGAGCCTAAGGTGTAAATTATCGATAGTCCATATCTCGGAAACTATAAGAGATAATGCAATTTGGCAACCGGCAATGTAATTAGCATGCCGAATATTACTTGGAATGTGAATTGGAACGAAATCGCCAATAGATAAGACCATTTTACAATTTGGGCCCAAGTTAGAAGCAGAGCCTAAGGTGTAAATTATCGATAGTCCATATCTCGGAAACTATAAGAGATAATGCAATTTCGCAACCGGCAATGTAATTAGCATGCCGAATATCACTTGGAATGTGAATTGGGACGAAATCGCCAATAGATAAGACCATTTTACAATTTGGGCTCAAGTTAGAAGCAGAGCCTAAGGTGTAAATTATCGATAGTCCATATCTCGGAAACTATAAGAGATAATGCAATTTGGCAACCGGCAATGTAATTAGCATGCCGAATATTACTTGGAATGTGAATTGGAACGAAATCGCCAATAGATAAGACCATTTTACAATTTGGGCCCAAGTTAGAAGCAGAGCCTAAGGTGTAAATTATCGATAGTCCATATCTCGGAAACTATAAGAGATAATGCAATTTGGCAACCGGCAATGTAATTAGCATGCCGAATATTACTTGGAATGTGAATTGGAACGAAATCGCCAATAGGTAAGACCATTTTACAATTTGGGCCCAAGTTAGAAGCAGAGCCTAAGGTGTAAATTATCGATAGTCCATATCTCGGAAACTATAAGAGATAATTCAATTTGGCAACCGGCAACGTAATTAGCATGCCGAATATTACTTGGAATGTGAATTGGAACGAAATCGCCAATAGATAAGACCATTTTACAATTTGGACCCAAGTTAGAAGCAGAGCCTAAGGTGTAAATTATCGATAGTCCATATCTCGGAAACTATAAGAGATAATGCAATTTGGCAACCGGCAATGTAATTAGCATGCCGAATATTACTCGGAATGTGAATTGGAACGAAATCGCCAATAGATAAGACCATTTTACAATTTGGGCCCAAGTTAGAAGCAGAGCCTAAGGTGTAAATTATCGATAGTCCATATCTCGGAAACTATAAGAGATAATGCAATTTGGCAACCGGCAATGTAATTAGCATGCCGAATATTACTTGGAATGTGAATTGGAACGAAATCGCCAATAGATAAGACCATTTTACAATTTGGGCCCAAGTTAGAAGCAGAGAATACGGTGTAAATTATCGATAGTCCATATCTCGGAAACTATAAGAGATAATGCAATTTGGCAACCGGCAATGTAATTAGCATGCCGAATATTACTTGGAATGTGAATTGGAACGAAATCGCCAATAGATAAGACCATTTTACAATTTGGGCCCAAGTTAGAAGCAGAGCCTAAGGTGTAAATTATCGATAGTCCATATCTCGGAAACTATAAGAGATAATGCAATTTGGCAAACGGCAATGTAATTAGCATGCCGAATATTACTTGGAATGTGAATTGGAACGAAATCGCCAATAGATAAGACCATTTTACAATTTGGGCCCAAGTTAGAAGCAGAGCCTAAGGTGTAAATTATCGATAGTCCATATCTCGGAAACTATAAGAGATAATGCAATTTGGCAACCGGCAATGTAATTAGCATGCCGAATATTACTTGGAATGTGAATTGGAACGAAATCGCCAATAGATAAGACCATTTTACAATTTGGGCCCAAGTTAGAAGCAGAGCCTAAGGTGTAAATTATCGATAGTCCATATCTCGGAAACTATAAGAGATAATGCAATTTGGCAACCGGCAATGTAATTAGCATGCCGAATATTACTTGGAATGTGAATTGCAACTAAATCGCTAATAGATAAGACCATTTTACAATTTGGGCCCAAGTTAGAAGCAGAGCCTAAGGTGTAAATTATCGATAGTCCATATCTCGGAAACTATAAGAGATAATGCAATTTGGCAACCGGCAATGTAATTAGCATGCCGAATATTACTTGGAATGTGAATTGGAACGAAATCGCCAATAGATAAGACCATTTTACAATTTGGGCCCAAGTTAGAAGCAGAGCCTAAGGTGTAAATTATCGATAGTCCATATCTCGGAAACTATAAGAGATAATGCAATTTGGCAACCGGCAATGTAATTAGCATGCCGAATATTACTTGGAATGTGAATTGGAACGAAATCGCCAATAGATAAGACCATTTTTCAATTTGGGCCCAAGTTAGAAGCAGAGCCTAAGGTGTAAATTATCGATAGTCCATATCTCGAAAACTATAAGAGATAATGCAATTTGGCAACCGGCAATGTAATTAGCATGCCGAATATTACTTGGAATGTGAATTGCAACTAAATCGCCAATAGATAAGACCATTTTACAATTTGGGCCCAAGTTAGAAGCAGAGCCTAAGGTGTAAATTATCGATAGTCCATATCTCGGAAACTATAAGAGATAATGCAATTTGGCAACCGGCAATGTAATTAGCATGCCGAATATTACTTGGAATGTGAATTGGAACGAAATCGCCAATAGATAAGACCATTTTACAATTTGGGCCCAAGTTAGAAGCAGAGCCTAAGGTGTAAATTATCGATAGTCCATATCTCGGAAACTATAAGAGATAATGCAATTTCGCAACCGGCAATGTAATTAGCATGCCGAATATCACTTGGAATGTGAATTGGGACGAAATCGCCAATAGATAAGACCATTTTACAATTTGGGCCCAAGTTAGAAGCAGAGCCTAAGGTGTAAATTATCGATAGTCCATATCTCGGAAACTATAAGAGATAATGCAATTTGGCAACCGGCAATGTAATTAGCATGCCGAATATTACTTGGAATGTGAATTGGAACGAAATCGCCAATAGATAAGACCATTTTACAATTTGGGCCCAAGTTAGAAGCAGAGCCTAAGGTGTAAATTATCGATAGTCCATATCTCGGAAACTATAAGAGATAATGCAATTTGGCAACCGGCAATGTAATTAGCATGCCGAATATTACTTGGAATGTGAATTGGAACGAAATCGCCAATAGGTAAGACCATTTTACAATTTGGGCCCAAGTTAGAAGCAGAGCCTAAGGTGTAAATTATCGATAGTCTATATCTCGGAAACTATAAGAGATAATTCAATTTGGCAACCGGCAATGTAATTAGCATGCCGAATATTACTTGGAATGTGAATTGGAACGAAATCGCCAATAGATAAGACCATTTTACAATTTGGGCCCAAGTTAGAAGCAGAGCCTAAGGTGTAAATTATCGATAGTCCATATCTCGGAAACTATAAGAGATAATGCAATTTGGCAACCGGCAATGTAATTAGCATGCCGAATATTACTTGGAATGTGAATTGGAACGAAATCGCCAATAGATAAGGCCATTTTACAATTTGGGCCCAAGTTAGAAGCAGAGCCTAAGGTATAAATTATCGATAGTCCATATCTCGGAAACTATAAGAGATAATGCAATTTGGCAACCGGCAATGTAATTAGCATACCGAATATTACTTGGAATGTGAATTGGAACGAAATCGCCAATAGATAAGACCATTTTACAATTTGGGCCCAAGTTAGAAGCAGAGCCTAAGGTGTAAATTATCGATAGTCCATATCTCGGAAACTATAAGAGATAATGCAATTTGGCAACCGGCAATGTAATTAGCATGCCGAATATTACTTGGAATGTGAATTGGAACGAAATCGCCAATAGATAAGACCATTTTACAATTTGGGCCCAAGTTAGAAGCAGAGCCTAAGGTGTAAATTATCGATAGTCCATATCTCGGAAACTATAAGAGATAATGCAATTTCGCAACCGGCAATGTAATTAGCATGCCGAATATCACTTGGAATGTGAATTGGGACGAAATCGCCAATAGATAAGACCATTTTACAATTTGGGCTCAAGTTAGAAGCAGAGCCTAAGGTGTAAATTATCGATAGTCCATATCTCGGAAACTATAAGAGATAATGCAATTTGGCAACCGGCAATGTAATTAGCATGCCGAATATTACTTGGAATGTGAATTGGAACGAAATCGCCAATAGATAAGACCATTTTACAATTTGGGCCCAAGTTAGAAGCAGAGCCTAAGGTGTAAATTATCGATAGTCCATATCTCGGAAACTATAAGAGATAATGCAATTTGGCAACCGGCAATGTAATTAGCATGCCGAATATTACTTGGAATCTGAATTGGAACGAAATCGCCAATAGGTAAGACCATTTTACAATTTGGGCCCAAGTTAGAAGCAGAGCCTAAGGTGTAAATTATCGATAGTCCATATCTCGGAAACTATAAGAGATAATTCAATTTGGCAACCGGCAATGTAATTAGCATGCCGAATATTACTTGGAATGTGAATTGGAACGAAATCGCCAATAGATAAGACCATTTTACAATTTGGGCCCAAGTTAGAAGCAGAGCCTAAGGTGTAAATTATCGATAGTCCATATCTCGGAAACTATAAGAGATAATGCAATTTGGCAACCGGCAATGTAATTAGCATGCCGAATATTACTCGGAATGTGAATTGGAACGAAATCGCCAATAGATAAGACCATTTTACAATTTGGGCCCAAGTTAGAAGCAGAGCCTAAGGTGTAAATTATCGATAGTCCATATCTCGGAAACTATAAGAGATAATGCAATTTGGCAACCGGCAATGTAATTATCATGCCGAATATTACTTGGAATGTGAATTGGAACGAAATCGCCAATAGATAAGACCATTTTACAATTTGGGCCCAAGTTAGAAGCAGAGAATATGGTGTAAATTATCGATAGTCCATATCTCGGAAACTATAAGAGATAATGCAATTTGGCAACCGGCAATGTAATTAGCATGCCGAATATTACTTGGAATGTGAATTGGAACGAAATCGCCAATAGATAAGACCATTTTACAATTTGGGCCCAAGTTAGAAGCAGAGCCTAAGGTGTAAATTATCGATAGTCCATATCTCGGAAACTATAAGAGTTAATGCAATTTGGCAACCGGCAATGTAATTAGCATGCCGAATATTACTTGGAATGTGAATTGGAACGAAATCGCCAATAGATAAGACCATTTTACAATTTGGGCCCAAGTTAGAAGCAGAGCCTAAGGTGTAAATTATCGATAGTCCATATCTCGGAAACTATAAGAGATAATGCAATTTGGCAACCGGCAATGTAATTAGCATGCCGAATATTACTTGGAATGTGAATTGGAACGAAATTGCCAATAGATAAGACCATTTTACAATTTGGGCCCAAGTTAGAAGCAGAGCCTAAGGTGTAAATTATCGATAGTCCATATCTCTGAAACTATAAGAGATAATGCAATTTCGCAACCGGCAATGTAATTAGCATGCCGAATATTACTTGGAATGTGTATTGGGACGAAATCGCCAATAGATAAGACCATTTTACAATTTGGGCCCAAGTTAGAAGCAGAGCCTAAGGTGTAAATTATCGATAGTCCATATCTCGGAAACTATAAGAGATAATGCAATTTGGCAACCGGCAATGTAATTAGCATGCCGAATATTACTTGGAATGTGAATTGGAACGAAATCGCCAATAGATAAGACCATTTTACAATTTGGGCCCAAGTTAGAAGCAGAGCCTGAGGTGTAAATTATTGATAGTCCATATCTCGGAAACTATAAGAGATAATGCAATTTGGCAACCGGCAATGTAATTAGCATGCCGAATATTACTTGGAATGTGAATTGGAACGAAATCGCCAATAGATAAGACCATTTTACAATTTGGGCCCAAGTTAGAAGCAGAGCCTAAGGTGTAAATTATCGATAGTCCATATCTCGGAAACTATAAGAGATAATGCAATTTGGCAACCGGCAATGTAATTAGCATGCCGAATATTACTTGGAATGTGAATTGGAACGAAATCGCCAATAGATAAGACCATTTTACAATTTGGGCCCAAGTTAGAAGCAGAGCCTAAGGTGTAAATTATCGATAGTCCATATCTCGGAAACTATAAGAGATAATGCAATTTGGCAACCGGCAATGTAATTAGCATGCCGAATATTACTTGGAATGTGAATTGGAACGAAATCGCCAATAGATAAGACCATTTTACAATTTGGGCCCAAGTTAGAAGCAGAGCCTAAGGTGTAAATTATTGATAGTCCATATCTCGGAAACTATAAGAGATAATGCAATTTCGCAACCGGCAATGTAATTAGCATGCCGAATATCACTTGGAATGTGAATTGGGACGAAATCGCCAATAGATAAGACCATTTTACAATTTGGGCCCAAGTTAGAAGCAGATCCTAAGGTGTAAATTATCGATAGTCCATATCTCGGAAACTATAAGAGATAATGCAATTTGGCAACCGGCAATGTAATTAGCATGCCGAATATTACTTGGAATGTGAATTGGAACGAAATCGCCAATAGATAAGACCATTTTACAATTTGGGCCCAAGTTAGAAGCAGAAAATAAGGTGTAAATTATCGATAGTCTATATCTCGGAAACTATAAGATATAATGCAATTTGGCAACCGGCAATGTAATTAGCATGCCGAATATTACTTGGATTGTGAGTTGGAACGAAATCGCCAATAGATAAGACCATTTTACAATTTGGGCCCAAGTTAGAAGCAGAGCCTAAGGTATAAATTATCGATAGTCCATATCTCGGAAACTATAAGAGATAATGCAATTTTGCAACCGGCAATGTAATTAGCATGCCGAATATTACTTGGAGTGTGAATTGGAACGAAATCGCCAATAGATAAGACCATTTTACAATTTGGGCCCAAGTTAGAAGCAGAGCCTAAGGTGTAAATTATCGATAGTCCATATCTCGGAAACTATAAGAGATAATGCAATTTGGCAACCGGCAATGTAATTAGCATGCCGAATATTACTTGGAATGTGAATTGGAACGAAATCGCCAATAGATAAGACCATTTTACAATTTGGGCCCAAGTTAGAAGCAGAGCCTAAGGTGTAAATTATCGATAGTCCATATCTCGGAAACTATAAGAGATAATGCAATTTGGCAACCGGCAATGTAATTAGCATGCCGAATATTACTTGGAATGTGAGTTGGAACGAAATCGCCAATAGATAAGACCATTTTACAATTTGGGCCCAAGTTAGAAGCAGAGCCTAAGGTGTAAATTATCGATAGTCCATATCTCGGAAACTATAAGAGATAATGCAATTTGGCAACCGGCAATGTAATTAGCATGCCGAATATTACCTGGAATGTGAATTGGAACGAAATCGCCAATAGATAAGACCATTTTACAATTTGGGCCCAAGTTAGAAGCAGAGCCTAAGGTGTAAATTATCGATAGTCCATATCTCGGAAACTATAAGAGATAATGCAATTTGGCAACCGGCAATGTAATTAGCATGCCGAATATTACTTGGAATGTGAATTTGAACGAAATCGCTAATAGATAAGACCATTTTACAATTTGGGCCCAAGTTAGAAGCAGAGCCTAAGGTGTAAATTATTGATAGTCCATATCTCGGAAACTATAAGAGATAATGCAATTTCGCAACCGGCAATGTAATTAGCATGCCGAATATCACTTGGAATGTGAATTGGGACGAAATCGCCAATAGATAAGACCATTTTACAATTTGGGCCCAAGTTAGAAGCAGAGCCTAAGGTGTAAATTATCGATAGTCCATATCTCGGAAACTATAAGAGATAATGCAATTTGGCAACCGGCAATGTAATAAGCATGCCGAATATTACTTGGAATGTGAATTGGAACGAAATCGCCAATAGATAAGACCATTTTACAATTTGGGCCCAAGTTAGAAGCAGAGCCTAAGGTGTAAATTATCGATAGTCCATATCTCGGAAACTATAAGAGGTAATGCAATTTGGCAACCGGCAATGTAATTAGCATGCCAAATATTACTTGGAATGTGAATTGGAACGAAATCGCCAATAGATAAGACCATTTTACAATTTGGGCCCAAGTTAGAAGCAGAGCCTAAGGTGTAAATTATCGATAGTCCATATCTCGGAAACTATAAGAGATAATGCAATTTCGCAACCGGCAATGTAATTAGCATGCCGAATATTACTTGGAGTGTGAATTGGAACGAAATCGCCAATAGATAAGACCATTTTACAATTTGGGCCCAAGTTAGAAGCAGAGCCTAAGGTGTAAATTATCGATAGTCCATATCTCGGAAACTATAAGAGATAATGCAATTTGGCAACCGGCAATGTAATTAGCATGCCGAATATTACTTGGAATGTGAATTGGAACGAAATCGCCAATTGATAAGACCAATTTACAGTTTGGGCCCAAGTTAGAAGCAGAGCCTAAGGTGTAAATTATCGATAGTCCATATCTCGGAAACTATAAGAGATAATGCAATTTGGCAACCGGCAATGTAATTAGCATGCCGAATATTACTTGGAATGTGAATTGGAACGAAATCGCCAATTGATAAGACCAATTTACAATTTGGGCCCAAGTTAGAAGCAGAGCCTAAGGTGTAAATTATCGATAGTCCATATCTCGGAAACTATAAGAGATAATGCAATTTGGCAACCGGCAATGTAATTAGCATGCCGAATATTACTTGGAATGTGAATTGGAACGAAATCGCCAATAGGTAAGACCATTTTACAATTTGGGCCCAAGTTAGAAGCAGAGCCTAAGGTGTAAATTATCGATAGTCCATACCTCGGAAACTATAAGAGATAATGCAATTTGGCAACCGGCAATGTAATTAGCATGCCGAATATTACTTGGAATGTGAATTGGAACGAAATCGCCAATAGATAAGACCATTTTACAATTTGGGCCCAAGTTAGAAGCAGAGCCTAAGGTGTAAATTATCGATAGTCCATATCTCGGAAACTATAAGAGATAATGCAATTTGGCAACCGGCAATGTAATTAGCATGCCGAATATTACCTGGAATGTGAATTGGAACGAAATCGCCAATAGATAAGACCATTTTACAATTTGGGCCCAAGTTAGAAGCAGAGCCTAAGGTGTAAATTATCGATAGTCCATATCTCGGAAACTATAAGAGATAATGCAATTTGGCAACCGGCAATGTAATTAGCATGCCGAATATTACTTGGAATGTGAATTGGAACGAAATCGCCAATAGATAAGACCATTTTACAATTTGGGCCCAAGTTAGAAGCAGAGCCTAAGGTGTAAATTATTGATAGTCCATATCTCGGAAACTATAAGAGATAATGCAATTTCGCAACCGGCAATGTAATTAGCATGCCGAATATCACTTGGAATGTGAATTGGGACGAAATCGCCAATAGATAAGACCATTTTACAATTTGGGCCCAAGTTAGAAGCAGAGCCTAAGGTGTAAATTATCGATAGTCCATATCTCGGAAACTATAAGAGATAATGCAATTTGGCTACCGGCAATGTAATAAGCATGCCGAATATTACTTGGAATGTGAATTGGAACGAAATCGCCAATAGATAAGACCATTTTACAATTTGGGCCCAAGTTAGAAACAGAGCCTAAGGTGTAAATTATCGATAGTCCATATCTCGGAAACTATAAGAGATAATGCAATTTGGCAACCGGCAATGTAATTAGCATGCCGAATATTACTTGGAATGTGAATTGGAACGAAATCGCCAATAGATAAGACCATTTTACAATTTGGGCCCAAGTTAGAAGCAGAGCCTAAGGTGTAAATTATCGATAGTCCATATCTCGGAAACTATAAGAGTTAATGCAATTTGGCAACCGGCAATGTAATTAGCATGCCGAATATTACTTGGAATGTGATTTGGAACGAAATCGCCAATAGATAAGACCATTTTACAATTTGGGCCCAAGTTAGAAGCAGAGCCTAAGGTGTAAATTATCGATAGTCCATATCTCGGAAACTATAAGACATAATGCAATTTGGCAACCGGCAATGTAATTAGCATGCCGAATATTACTTGGAATGTGAATTGGAACGAAATTGCCAATAGATAAGACCATTTTACAATTTGGGCCCAAGTTAGAAGCAGAGCCTAAGGTGTAAATTATCGATAGTCCATATCTCTGAAACTATAAGAGATAATGCAATTTCGCAACCGGCAATGTAATTAGCATGCCGAATATTACTTGGAATGTGAATTGGGACGAAATCGCCAATAGATAAGGCCATTTTACAATTTGGGCCCAAGTTAGAAGCAGAGCCTAAGGTGTAAATTATCGATAGTCCATATCTCGGAAACTATAAGAGATAATGCAATTTGGCAACCGGCAATGTAATTAGCATGCCGAATATTACTTGGAATGTGAATTGGAACGGAATCGCCAATAGATAAGACCATTTTACAATTTGGGCCCAAGTTAGAAGCAGAGCCTAAGGTGTAAATTATTGATAGTCCATATCTCGGAAACTATAAGAGATAATGCAATTTGGCAACCGGCAATGTAATTAGCATGCCGAATATTACTTGGAATGTGAATTGGAACGAAATCGCCAATAGATAAGACCATTTTACAATTTGGGCCCAAGTTAGAAGCAGAGCCTAAGGTGTAAATTATCGATAGTCCATATCTCGGAAACTATAAGAGATAATGCAATTTGGCAACCGGCAATGTAATTAGCATGCCGAATATTACTTGGAATGTGAATTGGAACGAAATCGCCAATAGATAAGACCATTTTACAATTTGGGCCCAAGTTAGAAGCAGAGCCTAAGGTGTAAATTATCGATAGTCCATATCTCGGAAACTATAAGAGATAATGCAATTTGGCAACCGGCAATGTAATTAGCATGCCGAATATTACTTGGAATGTGAATTGGAACGAAATCGCCAATAGATAAGACCATTTTACAATTTGGGCCCAAGTTAGAAGCAGAGCCTAAGGTGTAAATTATTGATAGTCCATATCTCGGAAACTATAAGAGATAATGCAATTTCGCAACCGGCAATGTAATTAGCATGCCGAATATCACTTGGAATGTGAATTGGGACGAAATCGCCAATAGATAAGACCATTTTACAATTTGGGCCCAAGTTAGAAGCAGATCCTAAGGTGTAAATTATCGATAGTCCATATCTCGGAAACTATAAGAGATAATGCAATTTGGCAACCGGCAATGTAATTAGCATGCCGAATATTACTTGGAATGTGAATTGGAACGAAATCGCCAATAGATAAGACCATTTTACAATTTCGGCCCAAGTTAGAAGCAGAAAATAAGGTGTAAATTATCGATAGTCTATATCTCGGAAACTATAAGATATAATGCAATTTGGCAACCGGCAATGTAATTAGCATGCCGAATATTACTTGGATTGTGAATTGGAACGAAATCGCCAATAGATAAGACCATTTTACAATTTGGGCCCAAGTTAGAAGCAGAGCCTAAGGTGTAAATTATCGATAGTCCATATCTCGGAAACTATAAGAGATAATGCAATTTCGCAACCGGCAATGTAATTAGCATGCCGAATATTACTTGGAGTGTGAATTGGAACGAAATCGCCAATAGATAAGATCATTTTACAATTTGGGCCCAAGTTAGAAGCAGAGCCTAAGGTGTAAATTATCGATAGTCCATATCTCGGAAACTATAAGAGATAATGCAATTTGGCAACCGGCAATGTAATTAGCATGCCGAATATTACTTGGAATGTGAATTGGAACGAAATCGCCAATAGATAAGACCATTTTACAATTTGGGCCCAAGTTAGAAGCAGAGCCTAAGGTGTAAATTATCGATAGTCCATATCTCGGAAACTATAAGAGATAATGCAATTTGGTAACCGGCAATGTAATTAGCATGCCGAATATTACTTGGAATGTGAATTGGAACGAAATCGCCAATAGATAAGACCATTTTACAATTTGGGCCCAAGTTAGAAGCAGAGCCTAAGGTGTAAATTATCGATAGTCCATATCTCGGAAACTATAAGAGATAATGCAATTTGGCAACCGGCAATGTAATTAGCATGCCGAATATTACCTGGAATGTGAATTGGAACGAAATCGCCAATAGATAAGACCATTTTACAATTTGGGCCCAAGTTAGAAGCAGAGCCTAAGGTGTAAATTATCGATAGTCCATATCTCGGAAACTATAAGAGATAATGCAATTTGGCAACCGGCAATGTAATTAGCATGCCGAATATTACTTGGATTGTGAATTGGAACGAAATCGCTAATAGATAAGACCATTTTACAATTTGGGCCCAAGTTAGAAGCAGAGCCTAAGGTGTAAATTATTGATAGTCCATATCTCGGAAACTATAAGAGATAATGCAATTTCGCAACCGGCAATGTAATTAGCATGCCGAATATCACTTGGAATGTGAATTGGGACGAAATCGCCAATAGATAAGACCATTTTACAATTTGGGCCCAAGTTAGAAGCAGAGCCTAAGGTGTAAATTATCGATAGTCCATATCTCGGAAACTATAAGAGATAATGCAATTTGGCAACCGGCAATGAAATAAGCATGCCGAATATTACTTGGAATGTGAATTGGAACGAAATCGCCAATAGATAAGACCATTTTACAATTTGGGCCCAAGTTAGAAGCAGAGCCTAAGGTGTAAATTATCGATAGTCCATATCTCGGAAACTATAAGAGGTAATGCAATTTGGCAACCGGCAATGTAATTAGCATGCCGTATATTACTTGGAATGTGAATTGGAACGAAATCGCCAATGGATAAGACCATTTTACAATTTGGGCCCAAGTTAGAAGCAGAGCCTAAGGTGTAAATTATCGATAGTCCATATCTCGGAAACTATAAGAGATAATGCAATTTCGCAACCGGCAATGTAATTAGCATGCCGAATATTACTTGGAGTGTGAATTGGAACGAAATCGCCAATAGATAAGACCATTTTACAATTTGGGCCCAAGTTAGAAGCAGAGCCTAAGGTGTAAATTATCGATAGTCCATATCTCGGAAACTATAAGAGATAATGCAATTTGGCAACCGGCAATGTAATTAGCATGCCGAATATTACTTGGAATGTGAATTGGAACGAAATCGCCAATTGATAAGACCAATTTACAATTTGGGCCCAAGTTAGAAGCAGAGCCTAAGGTGTAAATTATCGATAGTCCATATCTCGGAAACTATAAGAGATAATGCAATTTGGCAACCGGCAATGTAATTAGCATGCCGAATATTACTTGGAATGTGAATTGGAACGAAATCGCCAATTGATAAGACCAATTTACAATTTGGGCCCAAGTTAGAAGCAGAGCCTAAGGTGTAAATTATCGATAGTCCATATCTCGGAAACTATAAGAGATAATGCAATTTGGCAACCGGCAATGTAATTAGCATGCCGAATATTACTTGGAATGTGAATTGGAACGAAATCGCCAATAGATAAGACCATTTTACAATTTGGGCCCAAGTTAGAAGCAGAGCCTAAGGTGTAAATTATTGATAGTCCATATCTCGGAAACTATAAGAGATAATGCAATTTCGCAACCGGCAATGTAATTAGCATGCCGAATATCACTTGGAATGTGAACTGGGACGAAATCGCCAATAGATAAGACCATTTTACAATTTGGGCCCAAGTTAGAAGCAGAGCCTAAGGTGTAAATTATCGATAGTCCATATCTCGGAAACTATAAGAGATAATGCAATTTGGCAACCGGCAATGTAATTAGCATGCCGAATATTACTTGGAATGTGAATTGGAACGAAATCGCCAATAGATAAGACCATTTTACAATTTGGGCCCAAGTTAGAAGCAGAGCCTAAGGTGTAAATTATCGATAGTCCATATCTCGGAAACTATAAGAGATAATGCAATTTGGCAACCGGCAATGTAATTAGCATGCCGAATATTACCTGGAATGTGAATTGGAACGAAATCGCCAATAGATAAGACCATTTTACAATTTGGGCCCAAGTTAGAAGCAGAGCCTAAGGTGTAAATTATCGATAGTCCATATCTCGGAAACTATAAGAGATAATGCAATTTGGCAACCGGCAATGTAATTAGCATGCCGAATATTACTTGGAATGTGAATTGGAACGAAATCGCCAATAGATAAGACCATTTTACAATTTGGGCCCAAGTTAGAAGCAGAGCCTAAGGTGTAAATTATTGATAGTCCATATCTCGGAAACTATAAGAGATAATGCAATTTCGCAACCGGCAATGTAATTAGCATGCCGAATATCACTTGGAATGTGAACTGGGACGAAATCGCCAATAGATAAGACCATTTTACAATTTGGGCCCAAGTTAGAAGCAGAGCCTAAGGTGTAAATTATCGATAGTCCATATCTCGGAAACTATAAGAGATAATGCAATTTGGCTACCGGCAATGTAATAAGCATGCCGAATATTACTTGGAATGTGAATTGGAACGAAATCGCCAATAGATAAGACCATTTTACAATTTGGGCCCAAGTTAGAAGCAGAGCCTAAGGTGTAAATTATCGATAGTCCATATCTCGGAAACTATAAGAGATAATGCAATTTGGCAACCGGCAATGTAATTAGCATGCCGAATATTACTTGGAATGTGAATTGGAACGAAATCGCCAATAGATAAGACCATTTTACAATTTGGGCCCAAGTTAGAAGCAGAGCCTAAGGTGTAAATTATCGATAGTCCATATCTCGGAAACTATAAGAGATAATGCAATTTCGCAACCGGCAATGTAATTACCATGCCGAATATTACTTGGAGTGTGAATTGGAACGAAATCGCCAATAGATAAGACCATTTTACAATTTGGGCCCAAGTTAGAAGCAGAGCCTAAGGTGTAAATTATCGATAGTCCATATCTCGGAAACTATAAGAGATAATGCAATTTGGCAACCGGCAATGTAATTAGCATGCCGAATATTACTTGGAATGTGAATTGGAACGAAATCGCCAATTGATAAGACCAATTTACAATTTGGGCCCAAGTTAGAAGCAGAGCCTAAGGTGTAAATTATCGATAGTCCATATCTCGGAAACTATAAGAGATAATGCAATTTGGCAACCGGCAATGTAATTAGCATGCCGAATATTACTTGGAATGTGAATTGGAACGAAATCGCCAATAGATAAGACCATTTTACAATTTGGGCCCAAGTTAGAAGCAGAGCCTAAGGTGTAAATTATCGATAGTCCATATCTCGGAAACTATAAGAGATAATGCAATTTGGCAACCGGCAATGTAATTAGCATGCCGAATATTACTTGGAATGTGAATTGCAACTAAATCGCCAATAGATAAGACCATTTTACAATTTGGGCCCAAGTTAGAAGCAGAGCCTAAGGTGTAAATTATCGATAGTCCATATCTCGGAAACTATAAGAGATAATGCAATTTGGCAACCGGCAATGTAATTAGCATGCCGAATATTACTTGGAATGTGAATTGGAACGAAATCGCCAATAGATAAGACCATTTTACAAATTGGGCCCAAGTTAGAAGCAGAGCCTAAGGTGTAAATTATCGATAGTCCATATCTCGGAAACTATAAGAGATAATGCAATTTCGCAACCGGCAATGAAATTAGCATGCCGAATATCACTTGGAATGTGAATTGGGACGAAATCGCCAATAGATAAGACCATTTTACAATTTGGGCCCAAGTTAGAAGCAGAGCCTAAGGTGTAAATTATCGATAGTCTATATCTCGGAAACTATAAGAGATAATGCAATTTGGCAACCGGCAATGTAATTAGCATGCCGAATATTACTTGGAATGTGAATTGGAACGAAATCGCCAATAGATAAGACCATTTTACAATTTGGGCCCAAGTTAGAAGCAGAGCCTAAGGTGTAAATTATCGATAGTCCATATCTCGGAAACTATAAGAGATAATTCAATTTGGCAACCGGCAATGTAATTAGCATGCCGAATATTACTTGGAATGTGAATTGGAACGAAATCGCCAATAGATAAGACCATTTTATAATTTGGGCCCAAGTTAGAAGCAGAGCCTAAGGTGTAAATTATCGATAGTCCATATCTCGGAAACTATAAGAGATAACGCAATTTGGCAACCGGCAATGTAATTAGCATGCCGAATATTACTTGGAATGTGAATTGGAACGAAATCGCCAATAGATAAGACCATTTTACAATTTGGGCCCAAGTTAGAAGCAGAGCCTAAGGTGTAAATTATCGATAGTCCATATCTCGGAAACTATAAGAGATAATTCAATTTGGCAACCGGCAATGTAATTAGCATGCCGAATATTACTTGGAATGTGAATTGGAACGAAATCGCCAATAGATAAGACCATTTTATAATTTGGGCCCAAGTTAGAAGCAGAGCCTAAGGTGTAAATTATCGATAGTCCATATCTCGGAAACTATAAGAGATAACGCAATTTGGCAACCGGCAATGTAATTAGCATGCCGAATATTACTTGGAATGTGAATTGGAACGAAATCGCCAATAGATAAGACCATTTTACAATTTGGGAACAAGTTAGAAGCAGAGCTTAAGGTGTAAATAATCGATAGTCCATATCTCGGAAACTATAAGAGATAATGCAATTTGGCAACCGGCAATGTAATTAGCATGCCGAACATTACTTGGAATGTGAATTGGAACGAAATCGCCAATAGATAAGACCATTTTACAATTTGGGCCCAAGTTAGAAGCTGAGCCTAAGGTGTAAATTATTGATAGTCCATATCTCGGAAACTATAAGAGATAATGCAATTTCGCAACCGGCAATGTAATTATCATGCCGAATATCACTTGGAATGTGAATTGGGACGAAATCGCCAATAGATAAGACCATTTTACAATTTGGGCCCAAGTTAGAAGCAGAGCCTAAGGTGTAAATTATCGATAGTCCATATCTCGGAAACTATAAGAGATAATGCAATTTGGCAACCGGCAATGTAATTAGCATGCCGAATATTACTTGGAATGTGAATTGGAACGAAATCGCCAATAGATAAGACCATTTTACAATTTGGGCCCAAGTTAGAAGCAGAGCCTAAGGTGTAAATTATCGATAGTCCATATCTCGGAAACTATAAGAGATAATGCAATTTGGCAACCGGCAATGTAATTAGCATGCCGAATATTACTTGGATTGTGAATTGGAACGAAATCGCCAATAGATAAGAACATTTTACAATTTGGGTCCAAGTTAGAAGCAGAGGCTAAGGTGTAAATTACCGATAGTCCATATCTCGGAAACTATAAGAGATAATGCAATTTGGCAACCGGCAATGTAATTAGCATGCCGAATAATACTTGGAATGTGAATTGGAACGAAAACGCCAATAGATAAGAATATTTTACAATTTGGGCCCAAGTTAGAAGCAGAGCCTAAGGTGTAAATTATCGATAGTCCATATCTCGGAAACTATAAGAGATAATGCAATTTGGCAACCGGCAATGTAATTAGCATGCCGAATATTACTTATAATGTGAATTGGAACGAAATCGCCAATAGAGAAGACAATTTTACAATTTGGGCCCAAGTTAGAAGCAGAGCCTAAGGTGTAAATTATCGATAGTCCATATCTCGGAAACTATAAGAGATAATGCAATTTGGCAACCGGCAATGTAATTAGCATGCCGAATATTACTTGGAATGTGAATTGGAACGAAATCGCCAATAGATAAGACCATTTTACAATTTGGGCCCAAGTTAGAAGCAGAGCCTAAGGTGTAAATTATTGATAGTCCATATCTCGGAAACTATAAGAGATAATGCAATTTCGCAACCGGCAATGTAATTAGCATGCCGAATATCACTTGGAATGTGAACTGGGACGAAATCGCCAATAGATAAGACCATTTTACAATTTGGGCCCAAGTTAGAAGCAGAGCCTAAGGTGTAAATTATCGATAGTCCATATCTCGGAAACTATAAGAGATAATGCAATTTGGCAACCGGCAATGTAATTAGCATGCCGAATATTACTTGGAATGTGAATTGGAACGAAATCGCCAATAGATAAGACCATTTTACAATTTGGGCCCAAGTTAGAAGCAGAGCCTAAGGTGTAAATTATCGATAGTCCATATCTCGGAAACTATAAGAGATAATGCAATTTGGCAACCGGCAATGTAATTAGCATGCCGAATATTACCTGGAATGTGAATTGGAACGAAATCGCCAATAGATAAGACCATTTTACAATTTGGGCCCAAGTTAGAAGCAGAGCCTAAGGTGTAAATTATCGATAGTCCATATCTCGGAAACTATAAGAGATAATGCAATTTGGCAACCGGCAATGTAATTAGCATGCCGAATATTACTTGGAATGTGAATTGGAACGAAATCGCCAATAGATAAGACCATTTTACAATTTGGGCCCAAGTTAGAAGCAGAGCCTAAGGTGTAAATTATTGATAGTCCATATCTCGGAAACTATAAGAGATAATGCAATTTCGCAACCGGCAATGTAATTAGCATGCCGAATATCACTTGGAATGTGAACTGGGACGAAATCGCCAATAGATAAGACCATTTTACAATTTGGGCCCAAGTTAGAAGCAGAGCCTAAGGTGTAAATTATCGATAGTCCATATCTCGGAAACTATAAGAGATAATGCAATTTGGCTACCGGCAATGTAATAAGCATGCCGAATATTACTTGGAATGTGAATTGGAACGAAATCGCCAATAGATAAGACCATTTTACAATTTGGGCCCAAGTTAGAAGCAGAGCCTAAGGTGTAAATTATCGATAGTCCATATCTCGGAAACTATAAGAGATAATGCAATTTGGCAACCGGCAATGTAATTAGCATGCCGAATATTACTTGGAATGTGAATTGGAACGAAATCGCCAATAGATAAGACCATTTTACAATTTGGGCCCAAGTTAGAAGCAGAGCCTAAGGTGTAAATTATCGATAGTCCATATCTCGGAAACTATAAGAGATAATGCAATTTCGCAACCGGCAATGTAATTACCATGCCGAATATTACTTGGAGTGTGAATTGGAACGAAATCGCCAATAGATAAGACCATTTTACAATTTGGGCCCAAGTTAGAAGCAGAGCCTAAGGTGTAAATTATCGATAGTCCATATCTCGGAAACTATAAGAGATAATGCAATTTGGCAACCGGCAATGTAATTAGCATGCCGAATATTACTTGGAATGTGAATTGGAACGAAATCGCCAATTGATAAGACCAATTTACAATTTGGGCCCAAGTTAGAAGCAGAGCCTAAGGTGTAAATTATCGATAGTCCATATCTCGGAAACTATAAGAGATAATGCAATTTGGCAACCGGCAATGTAATTAGCATGCCGAATATTACTTGGAATGTGAATTGGAACGAAATCGCCAATAGATAAGACCATTTTACAATTTGGGCCCAAGTTAGAAGCAGAGCCTAAGGTGTAAATTATCGATAGTCCATATCTCGGAAACTATAAGAGATAATGCAATTTGGCAACCGGCAATGTAATTAGCATGCCGAATATTACTTGGAATGTGAATTGCAACTAAATCGCCAATAGATAAGACCATTTTACAATTTGGGCCCAAGTTAGAAGCAGAGCCTAAGGTGTAAATTATCGATAGTCCATATCTCGGAAACTATAAGAGATAATGCAATTTGGCAACCGGCAATGTAATTAGCATGCCGAATATTACTTGGAATGTGAATTGGAACGAAATCGCCAATAGATAAGACCATTTTACAAATTGGGCCCAAGTTAGAAGCAGAGCCTAAGGTGTAAATTATCGATAGTCCATATCTCGGAAACTATAAGAGATAATGCAATTTCGCAACCGGCAATGAAATTAGCATGCCGAATATCACTTGGAATGTGAATTGGGACGAAATCGCCAATAGATAAGACCATTTTACAATTTGGGCCCAAGTTAGAAGCAGAGCCTAAGGTGTAAATTATCGATAGTCTATATCTCGGAAACTATAAGAGATAATGCAATTTGGCAACCGGCAATGTAATTAGCATGCCGAATATTACTTGGAATGTGAATTGGAACGAAATCGCCAATAGATAAGACCATTTTACAATTTGGGCCCAAGTTAGAAGCAGAGCCTAAGGTGTAAATTATCGATAGTCCATATCTCGGAAACTATAAGAGATAATTCAATTTGGCAACCGGCAATGTAATTAGCATGCCGAATATTACTTGGAATGTGAATTGGAACGAAATCGCCAATAGATAAGACCATTTTATAATTTGGGCCCAAGTTAGAAGCAGAGCCTAAGGTGTAAATTATCGATAGTCCATATCTCGGAAACTATAAGAGATAACGCAATTTGGCAACCGGCAATGTAATTAGCATGCCGAATATTACTTGGAATGTGAATTGGAACGAAATCGCCAATAGATAAGACCATTTTACAATTTGGGCCCAAGTTAGAAGCAGAGCCTAAGGTGTAAATTATCGATAGTCCATATCTCGGAAACTATAAGAGATAATTCAATTTGGCAACCGGCAATGTAATTAGCATGCCGAATATTACTTGGAATGTGAATTGGAACGAAATCGCCAATAGATAAGACCATTTTATAATTTGGGCCCAAGTTAGAAGCAGAGCCTAAGGTGTAAATTATCGATAGTCCATATCTCGGAAACTATAAGAGATAACGCAATTTGGCAACCGGCAATGTAATTAGCATGCCGAATATTACTTGGAATGTGAATTGGAACGAAATCGCCAATAGATAAGACCATTTTACAATTTGGGAACAAGTTAGAAGCAGAGCTTAAGGTGTAAATAATCGATAGTCCATATCTCGGAAACTATAAGAGATAATGCAATTTGGCAACCGGCAATGTAATTAGCATGCCGAACATTACTTGGAATGTGAATTGGAACGAAATCGCCAATAGATAAGACCATTTTACAATTTGGGCCCAAGTTAGAAGCTGAGCCTAAGGTGTAAATTATTGATAGTCCATATCTCGGAAACTATAAGAGATAATGCAATTTCGCAACCGGCAATGTAATTATCATGCCGAATATCACTTGGAATGTGAATTGGGACGAAATCGCCAATAGATAAGACCATTTTACAATTTGGGCCCAAGTTAGAAGCAGAGCCTAAGGTGTAAATTATCGATAGTCCATATCTCGGAAACTATAAGAGATAATGCAATTTGGCAACCGGCAATGTAATTAGCATGCCGAATATTACTTGGAATGTGAATTGGAACGAAATCGCCAATAGATAAGACCATTTTACAATTTGGGCCCAAGTTAGAAGCAGAGCCTAAGGTGTAAATTATCGATAGTCCATATCTCGGAAACTATAAGAGATAATGCAATTTGGCAACCGGCAATGTAATTAGCATGCCGAATATTACTTGGATTGTGAATTGGAACGAAATCGCCAATAGATAAGAACATTTTACAATTTGGGTCCAAGTTAGAAGCAGAGGCTAAGGTGTAAATTACCGATAGTCCATATCTCGGAAACTATAAGAGATAATGCAATTTGGCAACCGGCAATGTAATTAGCATGCCGAATAATACTTGGAATGTGAATTGGAACGAAAACGCCAATAGATAAGAATATTTTACAATTTGGGCCCAAGTTAGAAGCAGAGCCTAAGGTGTAAATTATCGATAGTCCATATCTCGGAAACTATAAGAGATAATGCAATTTGGCAACCGGCAATGTAATTAGCATGCCGAATATTACTTATAATGTGAATTGGAACGAAATCGCCAATAGAGAAGACAATTTTACAATTTGGGCCCAAGTTAGAAGCAGAGCCTAAGGTGTAAATTATCGATAGTCCATATCTCGGAAACTATAAGAGATAATGCAATTTCGCAACCGGCAATGAAATTAGCATGCCGAATATCACTTGGAATGTGAATTGGGACGAAATCGCCAATAGATAAGACCATTTTACAATTTGGGCCCAAGTTAGAAGCAGAGCCTAAGGTGTAAATTATCGATAGTCCATATCTCGGAAACTATAAGAGATAATGCAATTTGGCAACCGGCAATGTAATTAGCATGCCGAATATTACTTGGAATGTGAATTGGAACGAAATCGCCAATAGATAAGACCATTTTACAATTTGGGCCCAAGTTAGAAGCAGAGCCTAAGGTGTAAATTATCGATAGTCCATATCTCGGAAACTATAAGAGATAATGCAATTTGGCAACCGGCAATGTAATTAGCATGCCGAATATTACTTGGAATGTGAATTGGAACGAAATCGCCAATAGATAAGACCATTTTACAATTTGGGAACAAGTTAGAAGCAGAGCTTAAGGTGTAAATTATCGATAGTCCATATCTCGGAAACTATAAGAGATAATGCAATTTGGCAACCGGCAATGTAATTAGCATGCCGAATATTACTTGGAATGTGAATTGGAACGAAATCGCCAATAGATAAGACCATTTTACAATTTGGGCCCAAGTTAGAAGCTGAGCCTAAGGTGTAAATTATTGATAGTCCATATCTCGGAAACTATAAGAGATAATGCAATTTCGCAACCGGCAATGTAATTAGCATGCCGAATATCACTTGGAATGTGAATTGGGACGAAATCGCCAATAGATAAGACCATTTTACAATTTGGGCCCAAGTTAGAAGCAGAGCCTAAGGTGTAAATTATCGATAGTCCATATCTCGGAAACTATAAGAGATAATGCAATTTGGCAACCGGCAATGTAATTAGCATGCCGAATATTACTTGGAATGTGAATTGGAACGAAATCGCCAATAGATAAGGCCATTTTACAATTTGGGCCCAAGTTAGAAGCAGAGCTTAAGGTGTAAATTATCGATAGTCCATATCTCGGAAACTATAAGAGATAATGCAATTTGGCAACCGGCAATGTAATTAGCATGCCGAATATTACTTGGAATGTGAATTGGAACGAAATCGCCAATAGATAAGACGATTTTACAATTTGGGCCCAAGTTAGAAGCAGAGCCTAAGGTGTAAATTATCGATAGTCCATATCTCGGAAACTATAAGAGATAATTCAATTTGGCAACCGGCAATGTAATTAGCATGCCGGATATTACTTGGAATGTGAATTGGAACGAAATCGCCAATAGATAAGAACATTTTACAATTTGGGCCCAAGTTAGAAGCAGAGCCTAAGGTGTAAATTACCGATAGTCCATATCTCGGAAACTATAAGAGATAATGCAATTTGGCAACCGGCAATGTAATTAGCATGCCGAATATTACTTGGAATGTGAATTGGAACGAAAACGCCAATAGATAAGAATATTTTACAATTTGGGCCCAAGTTAGAAGCAGAGCCTAAGGTGTAAATTATCGATAGTCCATATCTCGGAAACTATAAGAGATAATGCAATTTGGCAACCGGCAATGTAATTAGCATGCCGAATATTACTTGGAATGTGAATTGGAACGAAATCGCCAATAGAGAAGACCATTTTACAATTTGGGCCCAAGTTAGAAGCAGAGCCTAAGGTGTAAATTATCGATAGTCCATATCTCGGAAACTATAAGAGATAATGCAATTTGGCAACCGGCAATGTAATTAGCATGCCGAATATTACTTGGAATGTGAATTGGAACGAAAACGCCAATAGATAAGACCATTTTACAATTTGGGCCCAAGTTAGAAGCAGAGCCTAAGGTGTAAATTATCGATAGTCCATATCTCGGAAACTATAAGAGATAATGCAATTTGGCAACCGGCAATGTAATTAGCATGCCGAATATTACTTGGAATGTGAATTGGAACGAAATCGCCAATAGATAAGACCATTTTACAATTTGGGCCCAAGTTAGAAGCAGAGCCTAAGGTGTAAATTATCGATAGTCCATATCTCGGAAACTATAAGAGATAATGCAATTTGGCAACCGGCAATGTAATTAGCATGCCGAATATTACTTGGAATGTGAATTGGAACGAAATCGCCAATAGATAAGACCATTTTACAATTTGGGCCCAAGTTAGAAGCAGAGCCTAAGGTGTAAATTATCGATAGTCCATATCTCGGAAACTATAAGAGATAATGCAATTTGGCAACCGGCAATGTAATTAGCATGCCGAATATTACTTGGAATGTGAATTGGAACGAAATCGCCAATAGATAAGACTATTTTACAAATTGGGCCCAAGTTAGAAGCAGAGCCTAAGGTGTAAATTATCGATAGTTCATATCTCGGAAACTATAAGAGATAATGCAATTTCGCAACCGGCAATGAAATTAGCATGCCGAATATCACTTGGAATGTGAATTGGGACGAAATCGCCAATAGATAAGACCATTTTACAATTTGGGCCCAAGTTAGAAGCAGAGCCTAAGGTGTAAATTATCGATAGTCCATATCTCGGAAACTATAAGAGATAATGCAATTTGGCAACCGGCAATGTAATTAGCATGCCGAATATTACTTGGAATGTGAATTGGAACGAAATCGCCAATAGATAAGACCATTTTACAATTTGGGCCCAAGTTAGAAGCAGAGCCTAAGGTGTAAATTACCGATAGTCTATATCTCGGAAACTATAAGAGATAATGCAATTTGGCAACCGGCAATGTAATTAGCATGCCGAATATTACTTGGAATGTGAATTGGAACGAAATCGCCAATAGGTAAGACCATTTTACAATTTGGGCCCAAGTTAGAAGCAGAGCCTAAGGTTTAAATTATCGATAGTCCATATCTCGGAAACTATAAGAGATAATTCAATTTGGCAACCGGCAATGTAATTAGCATGCCGAATATTACTTGGAATGTGAATTGGAACGAAATCGCCAATAGATAAGACCATTTTACAATTTGGGCCCAAGTTAGAAGCAGAGCCTAAGGTGTAAATTATCGATAGTCCATATCTCGGAAACTATAAGAGATAATGCAATTTGGCAACCGGCAATGTAATTAGCATGCCGAATATTACTTGGAATGTGAATTGGAATGAAATCGCCAATAGATAAGACCATTTTACAATTTGGGAACAAGTTAGAAGCAGAGCTTAAGGTGTAAATTATCGATAGTCCATATCTCGGAAACTATAAGAGATAATGCAATTTGGCAACCGGCAATGTAATTAGCATGCCGAATATCACTTGGAATGTGAATTGGGACGAAATCGCCAATAGATAAGACCATTTTACAATTTGGGCCCAAGTTAGAAGCAGAGCCTAAGGTGTAAATTATCGATAGTCCATATCTCGGAAACTATAAGAGATAATGCAATTTGGCAACCGGCAATGTAATTAGCATGCCGAATATTACTTGGAATGTGAATTGGAACGAAATCGCCAATAGATAAGACCATTTTACAAATTGGGCCCAAGTTAGAAGCAGAGCCTAAGGTGTAAATTATCGATAGTTCATATCTCGGAAACTATAAGAGATAATGCAATTTCGCAACCGGCAATGAAATTAGCATGCCGAATATCACTTGGAATGTGAATTGGGACGAAATCGCCAATAGATAAGACCATTTTACAATTTGGGCCCAAGTTAGAAGCAGAGCCTAAGGTGTAAATTATCGATAGTCCATATCTCGGAAACTATAAGAGATAATGCAATTTGGCTACCGGCAATGTAATTAGCATGCCGAATATTACTTGGAATGTGAATTGGAACGAAATCGCCAATAGATAAAACCATTTTACAATTTGGGCCCAAGTTAGAAGCAGAGCCTAAGGTGTAAATTATCGATAGTCCATATCTCGGAAACTATAAGAGATAATGCAATTTGGCAACCGGCAATGTAATTAGCATGCCGAATATTACTTGGAATGTGAATTGGAACGAAATCGCCAATAGGTAAGACCATTTTACAATTTGGGCCCAAGTTAGAAGCAGAGCCTAAGGTTTAAATTATCGATAGTCCATATCTCGGAAACTATAAGAGATAATTCAATTTGGCAACCGGCAATGTAATTAGCATGCCGAATATTACTTGGAATGTGAATTGGAACGAAATCGCCAATAGATAAGACCATTTTACAATTTGGGCCCAAGTTAGAAGCAGAGCCTAAGGTGTAAATTATCGATAGTCCATATCTCGGAAACTATAAGAGATAATGCAATTTGGCAACCGGCAATGTAATTAGCATGCCGAATATTACTTGGAATGTGAATTGGAATGAAATCGCCAATAGATAAGACCATTTTACAATTTGGGAACAAGTTAGAAGCAGAGCTTAAGGTGTAAATTATCGATAGTCCATATCTCGGAAACTATAAGAGATAATGCAATTTGGCAACCGGCAATGTAATTAGCATGCCGAATATCACTTGGAATGTGAATTGGGACGAAATCGCCAATAGATAAGACCATTTTACAATTTGGGCCCAAGTTAGAAGCAGAGCCTAAGGTGTAAATTATCGATAGTCCATATCTCGGAAACTATAAGAGATAATGCAATTTGGCAACCGGCAATGTAATTAGCATGCCGAATATTACTTGGAATGTGAATTGGAACGAAATCGCCAATAGATAAGACGATTTTACAATTTGGGCCCAAGTTAGAAGCAGAGCCTAAGGTGTAAATTATCGATAGTCCATATCTCGGAAACTATAAGAGATAATTCAATTTGGCAACCGGCAATGTAATTAGCATGCCGGATATTACTTGGAATGTGAATTGGAACGAAATCGCCAATAGATAAGAACATTTTACAATTTGGGCCCAAGTTAGAAGCAGAGCCTAAGGTGTAAATTACCGATAGTCCATATCTCGGAAACTATAAGAGATAATGCAATTTGGCAACCGGCAATGTAATTAGCATGCCGAATATTACTTGGAATGTGAATTGGAACGAAAACGCCAATAGATAAGAATATTTTACAATTTGGGCCCAAGTTAGAAGCAGAGCCTAAGGTGTAAATTATCGATAGTCCATATCTCGGAAACTATAAGAGATAATGCAATTTGGCAACCGGCAATGTAATTAGCATGCCGAATATTACTTATAATGTGAATTGGAACGAAATCGCCAATAGAGAAGACCATTTTACAATTTGGGCCCAAGTTAGAAGCAGAGCCTAAGGTGTAAATTATCGATAGTCCATATCTCGGAAACTATAAGAGATAATGCAATTTCGCAACCGGCAATGAAATTAGCATGCCGAATATCACTTGGAATGTGAATTGGGACGAAATCGCCAATAGATAAGACCATTTTACAATTTGGGCCCAAGTTAGAAGCAGAGCCTAAGGTGTAAATTATCGATAGTCCATATCTCGGAAACTATAAGAGATAATGCAATTTGGCAACCGGCAATGTAATTAGCATGCCGAATATTACTTGGAATGTGAATTGGAACGAAATCGCCAATAGATAAGACCATTTTACAATTTGGGCCCAAGTTAGAAGCTGAGCCTAAGGTGTAAATTATTGATAGTCCATATCTCAGAAACTATAAGAGATAATGCAATTTCGCAACCGGCAATGTAATTAGCATGCCGAATATCACTTGGAATGTGAATTGGGACGAAATCGCCAATAGATAAGACCATTTTACAATTTGGGCCCAAGTTAGAAGCAGAGCCTAAGGTGTAAATTATCGATAGTCCATATCTCGGAAACTATAAGAGATAATGCAATTTGGCAACCGGCAATGTAATTAGCATGCCGAATATTACTTGGAATGTGAATTGGAACGAAATCGCCAATAGATAAGACCATTTTACAATTTGGGCCCAAGTTAGAAGCAGAGCCTAAGGTGTAAATTATCGATAGTCCATATCTCGGAAACTATAAGAGATAATGCAATTTGGCAACCGGCAATGTAATTAGCATGCCGAATATTACTTGGAATGTGAATTGGAACGAAATCGCCAATAGGTAAGACCATTTTACAATTTGGGCCCAAGTTAGAAGCAGAGCCTAAGGTGTAAATTATCGATAGTCCATATCTCGGAAACTATAAGAGATAATTCAATTTGGCAACCGGCAATGTAATTAGCATGCCGAATATTACTTGGAATGTGAATTGGAACGAAATCGCCAATAGATAAGACCATTTTACAATTTGGGCCCAAGTTAGAAGCAGAGCCTAAGGTGTAAATTATCGATAGTCCATATCTCGGAAACTATAAGAGATAATGCAATTTGGCAACCGGCAATGTAATTAGCATGCCGAATATTACTTGGAATGTGAATTGGAACGAAATCGCCAATAGATAAAACGATTTTACAATTTGGGCCCAAGTTAGAAGCAGAGCCTAAGGTGTAAATTATCGATAGTCCATATCTCGGAAACTATAAGAGATAATGCAATTTGGCAACCGGCAATGTAATTAGCATGCCGAATATTACTTGGAATGTGAATTGGAATGAAATCGCCAATAGATAAGACCATTTTACAATTTGGGAACAAGTTAGAAGCAGAGCTTAAGGTGTAAATTATCGATAGTCCATATCTCGGAAACTATAAGAGATAATGCAATTTGGCAACCGGCAATGTAATTAGCATGCCGAATATCACTTGGAATGTGAATTGGGACGAAATCGCCAATAGATAAGACCATTTTACAATTTGGGCCCAAGTTAGAAGCAGAGCCTAAGGTGTAAATTATCGATAGTCCATATCTCGGAAACTATAAGAGATAATGCAATTTGGCAACCGGCAATGTAATTAGCATGCCGAATATTACTTGGAATGTGAATTGGAACGAAATCGCCAATAGATAAGACGATTTTACAATTTGGGCCCAAGTTAGAAGCAGAGCCTAAGGTGTAAATTATCGATAGTCCATATCTCGGAAACTATAAGAGATAATTCAATTTGGCAACCGGCAATGTAATTAGCATGCCGGATATTACTTGGAATGTGAATTGGAACGAAATCGCCAATAGATAAGAACATTTTACAATTTGGGCCCAAGTTAGAAGCAGAGCCTAAGGTGTAAATTACCGATAGTCCATATCTCGGAAACTATAAGAGATAATGCAATTTGGCAACCGGCAATGTAATTAGCATGCCGAATATTACTTGGAATGTGAATTGGAACGAAAACGCCAATAGATAAGAATATTTTACAATTTGGGCCCAAGTTAGAAGCAGAGCCTAAGGTGTAAATTATCGATAGTCCATATCTCGGAAACTATAACAGATAATGCAATTTGGCAACCGGCAATGTAATTAGCATGCCGAATATTACTTATAATGTGAATTGGAACGAAATCGCCAATAGAGAAGACCATTTTACAATTTGGGCCCAAGTTAGAAGCAGAGCCTAAGGTGTAAATTATCGATAGTCCATATCTCGGAAACTATAAGAGATAATGCAATTTCGCAACCGGCAATGAAATTAGCATGCCGAATATCACTTGGAATGTGAATTGGGACGAAATCGCCAATAGATAAGACCATTTTACAATTTGGGCCCAAGTTAGAAGCAGAGCCTAAGGTGTAAATTATCGATAGTCCATATCTCGGAAACTATAAGAGATAATGCAATTTGGCAACCGGCAATGTAATTAGCATGCCGAATATTACTTGGAATGTGAATTGGAACGAAATCGCCAATAGATAAGACCATTTTACAATTTGGGCCCAAGTTAGAAGCTGAGCCTAAGGTGTAAATTATTGATAGTCCATATCTCAGAAACTATAAGAGATAATGCAATTTCGCAACCGGCAATGTAATTAGCATGCCGAATATCACTTGGAATGTGAATTGGGACGAAATCGCCAATAGATAAGACCATTTTACAATTTGGGCCCAAGTTAGAAGCAGAGCCTAAGGTGTAAATTATCGATAGTCCATATCTCGGAAACTATAAGAGATAATGCAATTTGGCAACCGGCAATGTAATTAGCATGCCGAATATTACTTGGAATGTGATTTGGAACGAAATCGCCAATAGATAAGACCATTTTACAATTTGGGCCCAAGTTAGAAGCAGAGCCTAAGGTGTAAATTATCGATAGTCCATATCTCGGAAACTATAAGAGATAATGCAATTTGGCAACCGGCAATGTAATTAGCATGCCGAATATTACTTGGAATGTGAATTGGAACGAAATCGCCAATAGGTAAGACCATTTTACAATTTGGGCCCAAGTTAGAAGCAGAGCCTAATGTGTAAATTATCGATAGTCCATATCTCGGAAACTATAAGAGATAATTCAATTTGGCAACCGGCAATGTAATTAGCATGCCGAATATTACTTGGAATGTGAATTGGAACGAAATCGCCAATAGATAAGACCATTTTACAATTTGGGCCCAAGTTAGAAGCAGAGCCTAAGGTGTAAATTATCGATAGTCCATATCTCGGAAACTATAAGAGATAATGCAATTTGGCAACCGGCAATGTAATTAGCATGCCGAATATTACTTGGAATGTGAATTGGAACGAAATCGCCAATAGATAAAACGATTTTACAATTTGAGCCCAAGTTAGAAGCAGAGCCTAAGGTGTAAATTATCGATAGTCCATATCTCGGAAACTATAAGAGATAATTCAATTTGGCAACCGGCAATGTAATTAGCATGCCGGATATTACTTGGAAAGTGAATTGGAACGAAATCGCCAATAGATAAGACCATTTTACAATTTGGGCCCAAGTTAGAAGCAGAGCCTAAGGTGTAAATTATCGATAGTCCATATCTCGGAAACTATAAGAGATAATGCAATTTGGCAACCGACAATGTAATTAGCATGTCGAATATTACTTGGAATGTGAATTGGAACGAAATCGCCAATAGATAAGACCATTTTACAATTTGGGCCCAAGTTAGAAGCAGAGCCTAAGGTGTAAATTATCGATAGTCCATATCTCGGAAACTATAAGAGATAATGCAATTTGGCAACCGGCAATGTAATTAGCATGCCGAATATTACTTGGAATGTGAATTGGAACGAAATCGCCAATAGATAAGACCATTTTACAATTTGGGCCCAAGTTAGAAGCAGAGCCTAAGGTGTAAATTATCGATAGTCCATATCTCGGAAACTATAAGAGATAATGCAATTTGGCAACCGGCAATGTAATTAGCATGCCGAATATTACTTGGAATGTGAATTGGAACGAAATCGCCAATAGATAAGACCATTTTACAATTTGGGCCCAAGTTAGAAGCAGAGCCTAAGGTGTAAATTATCGATAGTCCATATCTCGGAAACTATAAGAGATACTGCAATTTGGCAACCGGCAATGTAATTAGCATGCCGAATATTACTTGGAATGTGAATTGGAACGAAATCGCCAATAGATAAGACCATTTTACAATTTGGGCCCAAGTTAGAAGCAGAGCCTAAGGTGTAAATTATCGATAGTCCATATCTCGGAAACTATAAGAGATAATGCAATTTGGCAACCGGCAATGTAATTAGCATGCCGAATATTACTTGGAATGTGAATTGGAACGAAATCGCCAATAGATAAGACGATTTTACAATTTGGGCCCAAGTTAGAAGCAGAGCCTAAGGTGTAAATTATCGATAGTCCATATCTCGGAAACTATAAGAGATAATTCAATTTGGCAACCGGCAATGTAATTAGCATGCCGAATATTACTTGGAATGTTAATTGGAACGAAATCGCCAATAGATAAGACCATTTTACAATTTGGGCCCAAGTTAGAAGCAGAGCCTAAGGTGTAAATTATCGATAGTCCATATCTCGGAAACTATAAGAAATAATGCAATTTGGCAACCGGCAATGTAATTATCATGCCGAATATTACTTGGAATGTGAATTGGAACGAAATCGCCAATAGATAAGACCATTTTACAATTTGGGCCCAAGTTAGAAGCAGAGCCTAAGGTGTAAATTATCGATAGTCCATATCTCGGAAACTATAAGAGATAATGCAATTTGGCAACCGGCAATGTAATTAGCATGCCGAATATTACTTGGAATGTGAATTGGAACGAAATCGCCAATAGGTAAGACCATTTTACAATTTGGGCCCAAGTTAGAAGCAGAGCCTAAGGTGTAAATTATCGATAGTCCATATCTCGGAAACTATAAGAGATAATTCAATTTGGCAACCGGCAATGTAATTAGCATGCCGGATATTACTTGGAATGTGAATTGGAACGAAATCGCCAATAGATAAGAACATTTTACAATTTGGGCCCAAGTTAGAAGCAGAGCCTAAGGTGTAAATTACCGATAGTCCATATCTCGGAAACTATAAGAGATAATGCAATTTGGCAACCGGCAATGTAATTAGAATGCCGAATATTACTTGGAATGTGAATTGGAACGAAAACGCCAATAGATAAGAATATTTTACAATTTGGGCCCAAGTTAGAAGCAGAGCCTAAGGTGTAAATTATCGATAGTCCATATCTCGGAAACTATAAGAGATAATGCAATTTGGCAACCGGCAATGTAATTAGCATGCCGAATATTACTTGGAATGTGAATTGGAACGAAATCGCCAATAGAGAAGACCATTTTACAATTTGGGCCCAAGTTAGAAGCAGAGCCTAAGGTGTAAATTATCGATAGTCCATATCTCGGAAACTATAAGAGATAATGCAATTTGGCAACCGGCAATGTAATTAGCATGCCGAATATTACTTGGAATGTGAATTGGAACGAAAACGCCAATAGATAAGACCATTTTACAATTTGGGCCCAAGTTAGAAGCAGAGCCTAAGGTGTAAATTATCGATAGTCCATATCTCGGAAACTATAAGAGATAATGCAATTTGGCAACCGGCAATGTAATTAGCATGCCGAATATTACTTGGAATGTGAATTGAAACGAAATCGCCAATAGATAAGACCATTTTACAATTTGGGCCCAAGTTAGAAGCAGAGCCTAAGGTGTAAATTATCGATAGTCCATATCTCGGAAACTATAAGAGATAATGCAATTTGGCAACCGGCAATGTAATTAGCATGCCGAATATTACTTGGAATGTGAATTGGAACGAAATCGCCAATAGATAAGACCATTTTACAATTTGGGCCCAAGTTAGAAGCAGAGCCTAAGGTGTAAATTATCGATAGTCCATATCTCGGAAACTATAAGAGATAATGCAATTTGGCAACCGGCAATGTAATTAGCATGCCGAATATTACTTGGAATGTGAATTGGAACGAAATCGCCAATAGATAAGACCATTTTACAATTTGGGCCCAAGTTAGAAGCAGAGCCTAAGGTGTAAATTATCGATAGTCCATATCTCGGAAACTATAAGAGATAATGCAATTTGGCAACCGGCAATGTAATTAGCATGCCGAATATTACTTGGAATGTGAATTGGAACGAAATCGCCAATAGGTAAGACCATTTTACAATTTGGGCCCAAGTTAGAAGCAGAGCCTAAGGTGTAAATTATCGATAGTCCATATCTCGGAAATTATAAGAGATAATTCAATTTGGCAACCGGCAATGTAATTAGCATGCCGGATATTACTTGGAATGTGAATTGGAACGAAATCGCCAATAGATAAGAACATTTTACAATTTGGGCCCAAGTTAGAAGCAGAGCCTAAGGTGTAAATTACCGATAGTCCATATCTCGGAAACTATAAGAGATAATGCAATTTGGCAACCGGCAATGTAATTAGCATGCCGAATATTACTTGGAATGTGAATTGGAACGAAAACGCCAATAGATAAGACCATTTTACAATTTGGGCCCAAGTTAGAAGCAGAGCCTAAGGTGTAAATTATCGATAGTCCATATCTCGGAAACTATAAGAGATAATGCAATTTGGCAACCGGCAATGTAATTAGCATGCCGAATATTACTTGGAATGTGAATTGGAACGAAATCGCCAATAGAGAAGACCATTTTACAATTTGGGCCCAAGTTAGAAGCAGAGCCTAAGGTGTAAATTATCGATAGTCCATATCTCGGAAACTATAAGAGATAATGCAATTTGGCAACCGGCAATGTAATTAGCATGCCGAATATTACTTGGAATGTGAATTGGAACGAAATCGCCAATAGATAAGACCATTTTACAATTTGGGCCCAAGTTAGAAGCAGAGCCTAAGGTGTAAATTATCGATAGTCCATATCTCGGAAACTATAAGAGATAATGCAATTTGGTAACCGGCAATGTAATTAGCATGCCGAATATTACTTGGAATGTGAATTGGAACGAAATCGCCAATAGATAAGACCATTTTACAATTTGGGCCCAAGTTAGAAGCAGAGCCTAAGGTGTAAATTATAGGTACGTCCATATCTCGGAAACTATAAGAGATAATGCAATTTCGCAACCGGCAATGTAATTAGCATGCCGAATATCACTTGGAATGTGAATTGGGACGAAATCGCCAATAGATAAGACCATTTTACAATTTGGGCCCAAGTTAGAAGCAGAGCCTAAGGTGTAAATTATCGATAGTCCATATCTCGGAAACTATAATAGATAATGCAATTTGGCAACCGGCAATGTAATTAGCATGCCGAATATTACTTGGAATGTGAATTGGAACGAAATCGCCAATAGATAAGACCATTTTACAATTTGGGCCCAAGTTAGAAGCAGAGCCTAAGATGTAAATTATCGATAGTCCATATCTCGGAAACTATAAGAGATAATGCAATTTGGCAACCGGCAATGTAATTAGCATGCCGAATATTACTTGGAATGTGAATTGGAACGAAATCGCCAATAGATAAGACCATTTTACAATTTGGGCCCAAGTTAGAAGCAGAGCCTAAGGTGTAAATTATCGATAGTCCATATCTCGGAAACTATATGAGATAATTCAATTTGGCAACCGGCAATGTAATTAGCATGCCGGATATTACTTGGAATGTGAATTGGAACGAAATCGCCAATAGATAAGACCATTTTACAATTTGGGCCCAAGTTAGAAGCAGAGCCTAAGGTGTAAATTATCGATAGTCCATATCTCGGAAACTATAAGAGATAATGCAATTTGGCAACCGGCAATGTAATTAGCATGCCGAATATTACTTGGAATGTGAATTGGAACGAAATCGCCAATAGATAAGACGATTTTACAATTTGTTCCCAAGTTAGAAGCAGAGCCTAAGATGTAAATTATCGATAGTCCATATCTCGGAAACTATAAGAGATAATGCAATTTGGCAACCGGCAATGTAATTAGCATGCCGAATATTACTTGGAATGTGATTTGGAACGAAATCGCCAATAGATAAGACCATTTTAAAATTTGGGCCCAAGTTAGAAGCAGAGCCTAAGGTGTAAATTATCGATAGTCCATATCTCGGAAACTATAAGAGATAATGCAATTTGGCAACCGGCAATGTAATTAGCATGCCGAATATTACTTGGAATGTGAATTGGAACGAAATCGCCAATAGGTAAGACCATTTTACAATTTGGGCCCAAGTTAGAAGCAGAGCCTAAGGTGTAAATTATCGATAGTCCATATCTCGGAAACTATAAGAGATAATGCAATTTGGCAACCGGCAATGTAATTAGCATGCCGAATATTACTTGGAATGTGAATTGGAACGAAATCGCCAATAGGTAAGACCATTTTACAATTTGGGCCCAAGTTAGAAGCAGAGCCTAAGGTGTAAATTATCGATAGTCCATATCTCGGAAACTATAAGAGATAATGCAATTTGGCAACCGGCAATGTAATTAGCATGCCGAATATTACTTGGAATGTGAATTGGAACGAAATCGCCAATAGGTAAGACCATTTTACAATTTGGGCCCAAGTTAGAAGCAGAGCCTAAGGTGTAAATTATCGATAGTCCATATCTCGGAAATTATAAGAGATAATTCAATTTGGCAACCGGCAATGTAATTAGCATGCCGGATATTACTTGGAATGTGAATTGGAACGAAATCGCCAATAGATAAGAACATTTTACAATTTGGGCCCAAGTTAGAAGCAGAGCCTAAGGTGTAAATTACCGATAGTCCATATCTCGGAAACTATAAGAGATAATGCAATTTGGCAACCGGCAATGTAATTAGCATGCCGAATATTACTTGGAATGTGAATTGGAACGAAAACGCCAATAGATAAGACCATTTTACAATTTGGGCCCAAGTTAGAAGCAGAGCCTAAGGTGTAAATTATCGATAGTCCATATCTCGGAAACTATAAGAGATAATGCAATTTGGCAACCGGCAATGTAATTAGCATGCCGAATATTACTTGGAATGTGAATTGGAACGAAATCGCCAATAGAGAAGACCATTTTACAATTTGGGCCCAAGTTAGAAGCAGAGCCTAAGGTGTAAATTATCGATAGTCCATATCTCGGAAACTATAAGAGATAATGCAATTTGGCAACCGGCAATGTAATTAGCATGCCGAATATTACTTGGAATGTGAATTGGAACGAAATCGCCAATAGATAAGACCATTTTACAATTTGGGCCCAAGTTAGAAGCAGAGCCTAAGGTGTAAATTATCGATAGTCCATATCTCGGAAACTATAAGAGATAATGCAATTTGGTAACCGGCAATGTAATTAGCATGCCGAATATTACTTGGAATGTGAATTGGAACGAAATCGCCAATAGATAAGACCATTTTACAATTTGGGCCCAAGTTAGAAGCAGAGCCTAAGGTGTAAATTATAGGTACGTCCATATCTCGGAAACTATAAGAGATAATGCAATTTCGCAACCGGCAATGTAATTAGCATGCCGAATATCACTTGGAATGTGAATTGGGACGAAATCGCCAATAGATAAGACCATTTTACAATTTGGGCCCAAGTTAGAAGCAGAGCCTAAGGTGTAAATTATCGATAGTCCATATCTCGGAAACTATAATAGATAATGCAATTTGGCAACCGGCAATGTAATTAGCATGCCGAATATTACTAGGAATGTGAATTGGAACGAAATCGCCAATAGATAAGACCATTTTACAATTTGGGCCCAAGTTAGAAGCAGAGCCTAAGATGTAAATTATCGATAGTCCATATCTCGGAAACTATAAGAGATAATGCAATTTGGCAACCGGCAATGTAATTAGCATGCCGAATATTACTTGGAATGTGAATTGGAACGAAATCGCCAATAGATAAGACCATTTTACAATTTGGGCCCAAGTTAGAAGCAGAGCCTAAGGTGTAAATTATCGATAGTCCATATCTCGGAAACTATAAGAGATAATTCAATTTGGCAACCGGCAATGTAATTAGCATGCCGGATATTACTTGGAATGTGAATTGGAACGAAATCGCCAATAGATAAGACCATTTTACAATTTGGGCCCAAGTTAGAAGCAGAGCCTAAGGTGTAAATTATCGATAGTCCATATCTCGGAAACTATAAGAGATAATGCAATTTGGCAACCGGCAATGTAATTAGCATGCCGAATATTACTTGGAATGTGAATTGGAACGAAATCGCCAATAGATAAGACGATTTTACAATTTGTTCCCAAGTTAGAAGCAGAGCCTAAGATGTAAATTATCGATAGTCCATATCTCGGAAACTATAAGAGATAATGCAATTTGGCAACCGGCAATGTAATTAGCATGCCGAATATTACTTGGAATGTGATTTGGAACGAAATCGCCAATAGATAAGACCATTTTACAATTTGGGCCCAAGTTAGAAGCAGAGCCTAAGGTGTAAATTATCGATAGTCCATATCTCGGAAACTATAAGAGATAATGCAATTTGGCAACCGGCAATGTAATTAGCATGCCGAATATTACTTGGAATGTGAATTGGAACGAAATCGCCAATAGATAAGACCATTTTACAATTTGGGCCCAAGTTAGAAGCAGAGCCTAAGGTGTAAATTATCGATAGTCCGTATCTCGGAAACTATAAGAGATAATGCAATTTGGCAACCGGCAATGTAATTAGCATGCCGAATATTAATTGGAATGTAAATTGGAACGAAATCGCCAATAGGTAAGACCATTTTACAATTTGGGCCCAAGTTAGAAGCAGAGCCTAAGGTGTAAATTATCGATAGTCCATATCTCGGAAACTATAAGAGATAATGCAATTTGGCAACCGGCAATGTAATTAGCATGCCGAATATTACTTGGAATGTGAATTGGAACGAAATCGCCAATAGGTAAGACCATTTTACAATTTGGGCCCAAGTTAGAAGCAGAGCCTAAGGTGTAAATTATCGATAGTCCATATCTCGGAAACTATAAGAGATAATTCAATTTGGCAACCGGCAATGTAATTAGCATGCCGAATATTACTTGGAAAGTGAATTGGAACGAAATCGTCAATAGATAAGACCATTTTACAATTTGGGCCCAAATTAGAAGCAGAGCCTAAGGTGTAAATTATCGATAGTCCATATCTCGGAAACTATAAGAGATAATGCAATTTGGCAACCGGCAATGTAATTAGCATGCCGAATATTACTTGGAATGTGAATTGGAACGAAATCGCCAATAGATAAGACCATTTTACAATTTGGGCCCAAGTTAGAAGCAGAGCCTAAGGTGTAAATTATCGATAGTCCATATCTCGGAAACTATAAGAGATAATGCAATTTGGCAACCGGCAATGTAATTAGCATGCCGAATATTAATTGGAATGTGAATTGGAACGAAATCGCCAATAGATAAGGCCATTTTACAATTTGGGCCCAAGTTAGAAGCAGAGCCTAAGGTGTAAATTATCGATAGTCCATATCTCGGAAACTATAAGAGATAATGCAATTTGGCAACCGGCAATGTAATTAGCATGCCGAATATTACTTGGAATGTGAATTGGAACGAAATCGCCAATAGGTAAGACCATTTTACAATTTGGGCCCAAGTTAGAAGCAGAGCCTAAGGTGTAAATTATCGATAGTCCATATCTCGGAAACTATAAGAGATAATTCAATTTGGCAACCGGCAATGTAATTAGCATGCCGAATATTACTTGGAACGTGAATTGGAACGAAATCGCCAATAGATAAGACCATTTTACAATTTGGGCCCAAGTTAGAAGCAGAGCCTAAGGTGTAAATTATTGATACTCCATATCTCGGAAACTACAAGAGATAATGCAATTTGGCAACCGGCAATGTAATTAGCATGCCGAATATTACTTGGAATGTGAATTGGAACGAAATCGCCAATAGATAAGACCATTTTACAATTTGGGCCCAAGTTAGAAGCAGAGCCTAAGATGTAAATTATCGATAGTCCATATCTCGGAAACTACAAGAGATAATGCAATTTGGCAACCGGCAATGTAATTAGCATGCCGAATATTAATTGGAATGTAAATTGGAACGAAATCGCCAATAGGTAAGACCATTTTACAATTTGGGCCCAAGTTAGAAGCAGAGCCTAAGGTGTAAATTATCGATAGTCCATATCTCGGAAACTATAAGAGATAATGCAATTTGGCAACCGGCAATGTAATTAGCATGCCGAATATTACTTGGAATGTGAATTGGAACGAAATCGCCAATAGGTAAGACCATTTTACAATTTGGGCCCAAGTTAGAAGCAGAGCCTAAGGTGTAAATTATCGATAGTCCATATCTCGGAAACTATAAGAGATAATTCAATTTGGCAACCGGCAATGTAATTAGCATGCCGAATATTACTTGGAAAGTGAATTGGAACGAAATCGTCAATAGATAAGACCATTTTACAATTTGGGCCCAAATTAGAAGCAGAGCCTAAGGTGTAAATTATCGATAGTCCATATCTCGGAAACTATAAGAGATAATGCAATTTGGCAACCGGCAATGTAATTAGCATGCCGAATATTACTTGGAATGTGAATTGGAACGAAATCGCCAATAGATAAGACCATTTTACAATTTGGGCCCAAGTTAGAAGCAGAGCCTAAGGTGTAAATTATCGATAGTCCATATCTCGGAAACTATAAGAGATAATGCAATTTGGCAACCGGCAATGTAATTAGCATGCCGAATATTAATTGGAATGTGAATTGGAACGAAATCGCCAATAGATAAGGCCATTTTACAATTTGGGCCCAAGTTAGAAGCAGAGCCTAAGGTGTAAATTATCGATAGTCCATATCTCGGAAACTATAAGAGATAATGCAATTTGGCAACCGGCAATGTAATTAGCATGCCGAATATTACTTGGAATGTGAATTGGAACGAAATCGCCAATAGGTAAGACCATTTTACAATTTGGGCCCAAGTTAGAAGCAGAGCCTAAGGTGTAAATTATCGATAGTCCATATCTCGGAAACTATAAGAGATAATTCAATTTGGCAACCGGCAATGTAATTAGCATGCCGAATATTACTTGGAACGTGAATTGGAACGAAATCGCCAATAGATAAGACCATTTTACAATTTGGGCCCAAGTTAGAAGCAGAGCCTAAGGTGTAAATTATTGATACTCCATATCTCGGAAACTACAAGAGATAATGCAATTTGGCAACCGGCAATGTAATTAGCATGCCGAATATTACTTGGAATGTGAATTGGAACGAAATCGCCAATAGATAAGGCCATTTTACAATTTGGGCCCAAGTTAGAAGCAGAGCCTAAGGTGTAAATTATCGATAGTCCATATCTCGGAAACTATAAGAGATAATGCAATTTGGCAACCGGCAATGTAATTAGCATGCCGAATATTACTTGGAATGTGAATTGGAACGAAATCGCCAATAGATAAGACCATTTTACAATTTGGGACCAAGTTAGAAGCAGAGCCTAAGGTGTAAATTATCGATAGTCCATATCTCGGAAACTATAAGAGATAATGCAATTTGGCAACCGGCAATGTAATTAGCATGCCGAATATTACTTGGAATGTGAATTGGAACGAAATCGCCAATAGATAAGACCATTTTACAATTTGGGCCCAAGTTAGAAGCAGAGCCTAAGGTGTAAATTATAGGTACGTCCATATCTCGGAAACTATAAGAGATAATGCAATTTCGCAACCGGCAATGTAATTAGCATGCCGAATATCACTTGGAATGTGAATTGGGACGAAATCGCCAATAGATAAGACCATTTTACAATTTGGGCCCAAGTTAGAAGCAGAGCCTAAGGTGTAAATTATCGATAGTCCATATCTCGGAAACTATAATAGATAATGCAATTTGGCAACCGGCAATGTAATTAGCATGCCGAATATTACTTGGAATGTGAATTGGAACGAAATCGCCAATAGATAAGACCATTTTACAATTTGGGCCCAAGTTAGAAGCAGAGCCTAAGATGTAAATTATCGATAGTCCATATCTCGGAAACTATAAGAGATAATGCAATTTGGCAACCGGCAATGTAATTAGCATGCCGAATATTACTTGGAATGTGAATTGGAACGAAATCGCCAATAGATAAGACCATTTTACAATTTGGGCCCAAGTTAGAAGCAGAGCCTAAGGTGTAAATTATCGATAGTCCATATCTCGGAAACTATAAGAGATAATTCAATTTGGCAACCGGCAATGTAATTAGCATGCCGGATATTACTTGGAATGTGAATTGGAACGAAATCGCCAATAGATAAGACCATTTTACAATTTGGGCCCAAGTTAGAAGCAGAGCCTAAGGTGTAAATTATCGATAGTCCATATCTCGGAAACTATAAGAGATAATGCAATTTGGCAACCGGCAATGTAATTAGCATGCCGAATATTACTTGGAATGTGAATTGGAACGAAATCGCCAATAGATAAGACGATTTTACAATTTGTTCCCAAGTTAGAAGCAGAGCCTAAGATGTAAATTATCGATAGTCCATATCTCGGAAACTATAAGAGATAATGCAATTTGGCAACCGGCAATGTAATTAGCATGCCGAATATTACTTGGAATGTGATTTGGAACGAAATCGCCAATAGATAAGACCATTTTAAAATTTGGGCCCAAGTTAGAAGCAGAGCCTAAGGTGTAAATTATCGATAGTCCATATCTCGGAAACTATAAGAGATAATGCAATTTGGCAACCGGCAATGTAATTAGCATGCCGAATATTACTTGGAATGTGAATTGGAACGAAATCGCCAATAGGTAAGACCATTTTACAATTTGGGCCCAAGTTAGAAGCAGAGCCTAAGGTGTAAATTATCGATAGTCCATATCTCGGAAACTATAAGAGATAATGCAATTTGGCAACCGGCAATGTAATTAGCATGCCGAATATTACTTGGAATGTGAATTGGAACGAAATCGCCAATAGGTAAGACCATTTTACAATTTGGGCCCAAGTTAGAAGCAGAGCCTAAGGTGTAAATTATCGATAGTCCATATCTCGGAAACTATAAGAGATAATGCAATTTGGCAACCGGCAATGTAATTAGCATGCCGAATATTACTTGGAATGTGAATTGGAACGAAATCGCCAATAGGTAAGACCATTTTACAATTTGGGCCCAAGTTAGAAGCAGAGCCTAAGGTGTAAATTATCGATAGTCCATATCTCGGAAATTATAAGAGATAATTCAATTTGGCAACCGGCAATGTAATTAGCATGCCGGATATTACTTGGAATGTGAATTGGAACGAAATCGCCAATAGATAAGAACATTTTACAATTTGGGCCCAAGTTAGAAGCAGAGCCTAAGGTGTAAATTACCGATAGTCCATATCTCGGAAACTATAAGAGATAATGCAATTTGGCAACCGGCAATGTAATTAGCATGCCGAATATTACTTGGAATGTGAATTGGAACGAAAACGCCAATAGATAAGACCATTTTACAATTTGGGCCCAAGTTAGAAGCAGAGCCTAAGGTGTAAATTATCGATAGTCCATATCTCGGAAACTATAAGAGATAATGCAATTTGGCAACCGGCAATGTAATTAGCATGCCGAATATTACTTGGAATGTGAATTGGAACGAAATCGCCAATAGAGAAGACCATTTTACAATTTGGGCCCAAGTTAGAAGCAGAGCCTAAGGTGTAAATTATCGGTAGTCCATATCTCGGAAACTATAAGAGATAATGCAATTTGGCAACCGGCAATGTAATTAGCATGCCGAATATTACTTGGAATGTGAATTGGAACGAAATCGCCAATAGATAAGACCATTTTACAATTTGGGCCCAAGTTAGAAGCAGAGCCTAAGGTGTAAATTATCGATAGTCCATATCTCGGAAACTATAAGAGATAATGCAATTTGGTAACCGGCAATGTAATTAGCATGCCGAATATTACTTGGAATGTGAATTGGAACGAAATCGCCAATAGATAAGACCATTTTACAATTTGGGCCCAAGTTAGAAGCAGAGCCTAAGGTGTAAATTATAGGTAGTCCATATCTCGGAAACTATAAGAGATAATGCAATTTCGCAACCGGCAATGTAATTAGCATGCCGAATATCACTTGGAATGTGAATTGGGACGAAATCGCCAATAGATAAGACCATTTTACAATTTGGGCCCAAGTTAGAAGCAGAGCCTAAGGTGTAAATTATCGATAGTCCATATCTCGGAAACTATAATAGATAATGCAATTTGGCAACCGGCAATGTAATTAGCATGCCGAATATTACTAGGAATGTGAATTGGAACGAAATCGCCAATAGATAAGACCATTTTACAATTTGGGCCCAAGTTAGAAGCAGAGCCTAAGATGTAAATTATCGATAGTCCATATCTCGGAAACTATAAGAGATAATGCAATTTGGCAACCGGCAATGTAATTAGCATGCCGAATATTACTTGGAATGTGAATTGGAACGAAATCGCCAATAGATAAGACCATTTTACAATTTGGGCCCAAGTTAGAAGCAGAGCCTAAGGTGTAAATTATCGATAGTCCATATCTCGGAAACTATAAGAGATAATTCAATTTGGCAACCGGCAATGTAATTAGCATGCCGGATATTACTTGGAATGTGAATTGGAACGAAATCGCCAATAGATAAGACCATTTTACAATTTGGGCCCAAGTTAGAAGCAGAGCCTAAGGTGTAAATTATCGATAGTCCATATCTCGGAAACTATAAGAGATAATGCAATTTGGCAACCGGCAATGTAATTAGCATGCCGAATATTACTTGGAATGTGAATTGGAACGAAATCGCCAATAGATAAGACGATTTTACAATTTGTTCCCAAGTTAGAAGCAGAGCCTAAGATGTAAATTATCGATAGTCCATATCTCGGAAACTATAAGAGATAATGCAATTTGGCAACCGGCAATGTAATTAGCATGCCGAATATTACTTGGAATGTGATTTGGAACGAAATCGCCAATAGATAAGACCATTTTACAATTTGGGCCCAAGTTAGAAGCAGAGCCTAAGGTGTAAATTATCGATAGTCCATATCTCGGAAACTATAAGAGATAATGCAATTTGGCAACCGGCAATGTAATTAGCATGCCGAATATTACTTGGAATGTGAATTGGAACGAAATCGCCAATAGATAAGACCATTTTACAATTTGGGCCCAAGTTAGAAGCAGAGCCTAAGGTGTAAATTATCGATAGTCCGTATCTCGGAAACTATAAGAGATAATGCAATTTGGCAACCGGCAATGTAATTAGCATGCCGAATATTAATTGGAATGTAAATTGGAACGAAATCGCCAATAGGTAAGACCATTTTACAATTTGGGCCCAAGTTAGAAGCAGAGCCTAAGGTGTAAATTATCGATAGTCCA